>NC_053159.1:48453536-48684229 GCF_016835505.1 Polypterus senegalus
TTTAAACGATGTATTTACATAGATCGGGGTGCCCAATGCGTCGATCGCAATCGATCGGTAGATCGGAAAGGGAGTGCAGGTAGATCACGTTGCATTCAAAAAAAAAATTTTTAAATGTTAGTTTATTATATATCCTCCCTATGGCATTTGCCACTTGATTGACATACAGGGCAGCCAGTATGAGATCTCTTTTCTTCTAACACACTGGTCATCCCGCACACACGATCAAATGTGCGAACTACTACAAAACTCCGGCTATCTAAGTGATCTAGTTAGCCTTCCAATTTATATCGACTAAAGAAGGAATTAAAAAAAAAAAAAAATTGTTGTTTATGAGGAGGATGCGGAATTGGAAGAGGATTTTTTTTTCTCTCACAATGTCACAATCAAATTGCGTTTGTCTGATCTGTCAATCTATCATTGCTATTCCAAAGAAGGAAAATGTGGAAAGGCACTTTCGAACTGTTCATAAAAACTACAAAACTGACTTCCTTCTGAAAAGCAATCTGAGAAAGAGAAAGGAGAGGAAACTAAAATCGCAGTTGAGACGCAATGGAAGGCATGTGTACAACATGACAGCATACGCTACAGAACAGATTGAAAATTGTCTGTCAGACTTTATCTAATGGAAAAAAGTAACGATTCGAGTGTTGCCCAATGTAGTGGAGTAAGAGTAGTGTTTCTTCTTCACAAATGTACTCCAGTAAAAGTAAAAAGTATGATGCAGTAAAACTACTCTTAGAAGTACAATTTTTTTTAAAAGTTACTCAAGTAAATGTAGCTCGTTACTACCCACCTCTGATACTCAGTATGTGTATGTATATGTACAGTATATGTGTATATATATATATATATATATATATATATATATAGTGGCTTGTGCCTCCTCCAGACCGCGAGGGTGTGTCCGTCCTGGTTATGTTGGGGGCCTCGGGTACAGGGCTTGGAAGCCCAGCCCTGTAGGGACCCGTGGCCACCGCCAGGCATCGCACCAATGCCTGAATATCCCTGGAGCCCAGCACTTCCGCCACACCAGGAAGTGCTGGGGGGACGACGAAAGGGGACACCGGGACGGCTTCCGGGTGCGCAGCCGGCACTTCCGCTACACTGGGGTGTGGCTATGACTAATTGCCCGGAAGCAGCTGGAGCCCATCCAGGTTCCCATATAAGGGGCTGCCAGTGGATGTCGGGTGGAAGAGGACAGAGCTGGAGAGAGGACGGGAGGCGGCCAAAAGAAAGGCATAAGGACTGTGAGGCCTGGACATTGGGGGAACGGTGCTGGAGGCACTGGGGGGTGCACGTGAGCACAATTATTGTAAATAATATTGTAAAATAAACGGTGCGTGGTGAAACTATGTTGTCCGTCTGCCTGTGTCCGTGTTCAAGTTCACTGTGTATATGTGTGTGTGTATATATATATATATATATATATATATATATATATATATATATATATATATATATATATATATATATATATATATATATACACTGCTCAAAATAATTAAAGGAACACTTTTTAATCAGAGTATAGCATAAAGTCAGTGAAACTTATGGGATATTAATCTGGCCAGTTAAGTAGCAGAGGGGGTTTTTAATCAGTTTCAGCTGCTGTGGTGATAATGAAATTAACAACAGATGCACTAGTGGGGCAACAATGAGATGACCCCCAAAACAGGAATGGTTTAACAGGTGGAGGCCACTGACATTTTTCCCTCCTCATCTTTTCTGACTGTTTCTTCACTAGTTTTGCATTTGGCTACAGTCAGTGTCACTACTGGTAGCATGAGGCGATACCTGGACCCTACAGAGGTTGCACAGGTAGTCCACCTTCTCCAGGATGGCACATCAATACGTGTCATTGCCAGAAGGTTTGCTGTGTCTCCCTGCACAGTCTCAAGGGCATGGAGGAGATTCTAGGAGACAAGCAGTTACTCTAGGAGAGCTGGAGAGGGCCATAGAAGGTCCATAACCCATCAGCAGGACCAGTATCTGCTCCTTTGGGCAAGGAGGAACAGGATGAGCACTGTCAGAGCCCTACAAAATGACCTCCAGCAGGCCACTGGTGTGAATGTCTGACCAAACAACCAGAAAGACTTCATGAGGGTGACCCAAGGGCCCCATGTCCTCTAATGGGCCCTGAGCTCACTGCCCAGCAGCATGCAGCTCGATTGGCATTCGCCATAGAATACCAGAATTGGCAGATGCACCACAGGTGCCCTGTGCTTTTTACAGATGAGAGCAGGTTCACCCTGAGCACATGACAGAAGTGAAAGTGTCTGGAGAAGCCATGGAGAACATTATGTTCTGTAACATCATTCAGTATGAGCAGTTTGGTGGTGGGCTAATGATTGTCTGGGGAGGCATATCCATGGAGGGTCACACAGACCGCTACAGGCTTGACAAAGGCACCTTGGCTGCCATTTGGTATCAGGATGAAATCCTTGGACCCATTGTCAGACCCTATGCTGGTACAGTGGCTCCTGGTGCACGACAATTCCTGGCCTCATGTGGTGAGAGTATGCAGGCAGTTCCTGGAGGATGAAGGAATTGATACCATTGACTGGCCACCACACTTTCCTGACCTAAATCCAATAGAACACCTCTGGGGCATTATGTTTTGGTCCATCCAATGCCACCAGGTTGCACCTCAGACTGTCCAGGAGCTCAGTGATGCCCTGGTCCAGATCTGGGAGGAGATCCCCCACAACACCATCTGTCATCTCATTAGAAGCATGCACCAATGTTGTCAGGCATGTATACAAGAACACAGGGGCCATATAGATATATAGAGATATATAGTTATATATACTGTGTATATATATATGTATATATATATATATATATATATATATATATATATATATATATATATATATATATATATATATATATATATAATTTTTAATATAGGTAGATCATTTTGACCTGGTCATTTTAAAAGTAGCTCGCAAGCCGAAAACGTGTGGGCACCCCTGATTTAGACAATCGGGGAATATGTCATTTTAACAAGAAAATTGTGATCTTAAAGTATAACAGTAAGGAAAGAAATGGTTTTATGCATCATCTGTAAACATTTAGCATTAGAGTTTAGTGCTTTGAAGCTCCTGGACTTGAGCACATGCAGGGGCATGCAAACGTTTTGGCACCCTTCTGATTCTGATTTAAAATATCTATTGCTGTGAATAGTTAATTGAGTAGAAGATGAACTGCTCACCAAAAGACAAAGTTAAAGATGATATATTTCTTTTCAGCCTTTTATGCAAGATTAGTGTACTGTTTTTGTTTTGTACAATTGTACGGTACCAAAAGGAAAGGGGCACCATGCAAAGGTTTAGGCACCCTAAGATATATGAGGTGTCAAATAACTTTTACCAAGGACTCAGGCCTTCATTAGCTCATTAATTCTGTGGTTTGTTCACCGTTATCATTAGGAAACCCCAGGTTATGCAAATTTCAAAGATGTATAAATTCTCTGACTTCTCAAACCTTGTCCCAGCATTCTGCAACCAAGCGCTCCTCTAAGTAACTGCATAGCACTCTGAAAAATAAAAACTGATCCTCACAATGTAGGAGAAGTCTACAAGAAGATCACAAAGCATTTTCAGTTAGCTGTTTCCACAGTTCTTAATGTTATGTCCAGTTGAGGTCTGGGAAGACTAAGAAAACTTTCTAAAAGAAATGCGCATTGGATTGCCAGATAGACAGACAAATAAAAACCTTTGGTTGACCTCTAAAGAGTATCAGGGAGATTTAACAGGCTCTTGAGTGATGCTGTACTGTTCTTCTGTGCAGCAACACCTGAATAAATATGACCTTCATAGTACAGTCAGGAAAAGAAAATGTTTCCTGCATCCTAACCTCAATTTAGTGCCTGAATTTTGCAAATGAACATCTAGTTTCTGTAAGGATGTTGCTTATATGAAATTTACATCCTGTGCACAGTCTGACTCTGTGTTCTTTCCAAGGTATTAAATTGAATTACAAGAAAAAACTTGGGGAAAGAAAATCTCATCAGTGATGAATTCTAATAACTGGATGAGCATCACATGCCATCACAAGAGCCAAGGGAAAAAACATACACACAGTGGAAGCTTGCTATAACTGTGTTAGTACATTATTGGCTTACACTATCAACTTGTGGTATTTTTAGCTTGAATGAAACAGGTAGTAACATCTGTTATAAAAGTGAAATCAATGGAACATGCATGCTTATAACATCAGTTCAATGTATAATGTTAGCTTTGTAACAACCTTAAAGTCCTGATTTTTTTTTTTTTCCTGATTTTACCAAGGTACCTTCATTTGCTAGATGGAAAAGAAAATTTCCCATGTGTCATAGATGCAGAAGGTCATGTTATTTCATTCCCACCAATTACAAACAGTGACAAAACAAAGGTAAGAAGAGTTTTATTTTGCTTTAACTGTGTACAGTATACTTTATACATGCTATTGGGGATACCAAAGTTTTTACTTACTTTAATGTTATATCAGATGTTAATATTGTAATTAAAAATAATAGATGGCATTGTGTGCATTTGCATATTCTGAAAAACACGGGACTTCTTTTAAGACACTGTTTATAATATCTCCAGTTTTATATTTTTGAAAGTTATGAAGAATGTCACTTGATTGTGAAATTCATTTTTAAAATATAGCTGTGTGTATTTATTCAGAATTTGAAACATTTTTCATTGAATGATAATCTTTATATGTTTGTTAATTATTAAAAAAACTGTTATTAAAGGTATTAAGTTCCTTTTTATCATGTGTGCCAGTATAATGATATTCTGGCTTATATATCTTTTATAGACTAGTAACCGCTTGACAGATCAAGCAATAAAAACCTAAAGTTAATGCACACAAAATCAACATTAAATTCGACATCAGAGAATTTAAATAAAATGTTTACTGTCATGCAATTACTGACATGCTTGTGATGTTACCGAGTATCTGGTAAGTAGCCTTACGACTTACTTAAGGGTTAAAAATGGCATTGGGTTTAGGAATGCAAGTGTTGGTAGTTCTTTATTTTTGGATAAAGTAAAGGAGGAACAAAAGTAAATGGGCAGGACAGTGGAATGCAATAATATTACTCAAACACTGCTTTTTTAAGGCAGCTTGTGAGGTGTATGTTATTACAGCTGCAACATATATTTAATATCTTCAATAATTTAAGAAGATAAATAAATATAAAAAATATTAAATTACTACAAAAACAGCCAGTGCAGCATTCTGTGGTCAAAAGAAAAACAAAAAAGTGTGTGTAAAGAGATATAAAAAAATATATTGTATAAGTATGTATGTACGTGTATGTGTGTGTCTATATATATATATATATATATATATATATATATATATACATACATACATACATACATACAGTGGTGTGAAAAACTATTTACCCCCTTCCTGATTTCTTATTCTTTTGCATGTTTGTCACACAATGTTTCTGATCATCAAACACATTTAACCATTAGTCAAATATAACACAAGTAAACACAAAATGCAGTTTTTAAATGATGGTTTTTATTATTTAGGGAGAAAAAAAAATCCAAACCTACATGGTCCTGTGTGAAAAGTAATTGCCCCTGAACCTAATAACTGGTTGGGCCACCCTTAGCAGCAATAACTGCAGTCAAGTGTTTGCGATAACTTGCAATGAGTCTTTTACAGCGCTCTGGAGGAATTTTGGCCCACTCATCTTTGCAGAATTGTTGTAATTAAGCTTTATTTGAGGGTTTTCTAGCATGAACCGCCTTTTTAAGGTCATGCCATAGCATCTCAATTGGATTCAGGTCAGGACTTTGACTAGGCCACTCCAAAGTCTTCATTTTGTTTTTCTTCAGCCATTCAGAGGTGGATTTGCTGGTGTGTTTTGGGTCATTGTCTTGTTGCAGCACCCAAGATCGCTTCAGCTTGAGTTGAAAAACAGATGGCCGGACATTCTCCTGCAGGATTTTTTGGTAGACAGTAGAATTCATGGTTCCATCTATCACAGCAAGCCTTCCAGGTCCTAAAGCAGCAAAAAAAAAACCCCACACCATCACACTACCACCACCATATTTTACTGTTGGTATGATGTTCTTTTTCTGAAATGCTGTGTTCCTTTTACGCCAGATGTAACGGGACATTTGCCTTCCAAAAAGTTCAGCTTTTGTCTCATCAGTCCACAAGGTATTTTCCCAAAAGTCTTGGCAATCATTGAGAAGTTTCTTAGCAAAATTGAGACGAGCTCTAATGTTCTTTTTGCTTAACAGTGGTTTGCGTCTTGGAAATCTGCCATGCAGGCCGTTTTTGCCCAGTCTCTCTCTTATGGTGGAGTCGTGAACACTGACCTTAATTGAGGCAAGTGAGGCCTGCAGTTCTTTAGACGTTGTCCTGGGGTCTTTTGTGACCTCTCGGATGAGTCGTCTCTGTGCTCTTGGGGTAATTTTGGTCGACCGGCCACTCCTGGGAAGGTTCACCACTGTTCCATGTTTTTGCCATTTGTGGATAATGGCTTTCACTGTGGTTTGCTGGAGTCCCAAAGCTTTAGAAATGACTTTATAACCTTTACCAGACTGACTGATAGATCTCAATTACTTCTGTGCTCATTTGTTCCTGAATTTCTTTGGATCTTGGCATGATGTCTAGCTTTTGAGGTGCTTTTGGTCTACTTCTCTGTGTAAGGCAGCTCCTATTTAAGTGATTTCTTGACTGAAACAGGTGTGGCAGTAATCAGGCCTGGGTTTGGCTACAGAAATTGAACTCGGGTGTGATACACCACAGTTAGGTTATTTTTTAACAAGGGGGCAATTACTTTTTCACACAGGGCCACACACTAATAAAAGGCAAAGCCCTCACTCATCACTAATTCTCCAACTTCCCGTCTAGGTAGAAGGCTGAAATCTGGCAGGCTCATTCCTTATAGCTTACTTACAAAAGTTAGGAAGGTTTCATTTCGAAATTCTACGTGTAACAATCATAACTGGAACCTACTTATGTACATATATACCGGCCTTAGACTGCAGCTCGGTCGCCGTGTGAGGCGGAGTTGCGTCTCTTATCGTCACGCCTCCCATATAATTGAGTGCCTGCCCATATAAGGCCGTCGGTCAGCGGCAATCCAATAGAAACACTCGACTGCACGAGTGGCGCATACAAACATATTCATAAGTGCAGGTACTGCAGAAACAAAGCACACGGTGGAAAACGTCAATGTCCAGCTAATGGAAGACAGTGAAGAAAAAAAAAAACATGTGCATGCAGTGTGTGATGTCTCAAATAAAGAGGAAGACGAGCTGTTAATTGATGCAGTAAGAAAGGAATCAATGAATTAAACCTGATATCTTTACAACGGTTGACAAACACGGAATGTAACTTGAACACAACACATCCTCCAAATACGAACCTGATTGAAAGAAATAATGATAATCAAATCCTTGATGACAGCAACACTCACAGTCACAAAACAATTACATTGACAATCATGTTATGTTATTTTTAAAATGTTCCCTTTTCTTTTTCATAACTTCTTTAACACACTACTTCTCCGCTGCAAAGCGCGGATATTTTGCTCTATCTATCTATCCATCCCAATCTACAGTGTGTGTGTGTGTGTGTGTGTGTGTGTGTGTGTGTATAGCAAAATACCCGCGCCTCGCAGCGGAGAAGTAGTGTGTTAAAGAAGTAATGAAAAAGAAAACATTTTAATAATAACGTAACATGATTGACATTGTCATGAGTGTTGCTGTCATATATATACCTGCCTAAATAGGTCACCCTCGCTTCGCTCTTACTTTTTTACCGTTCATTTAATCATGGCTAGTGGCGGAAAAATTATAAAATGGAAGGAGGATTACACTGAGTATGGCTTTACCAAAACAATTATTGATGGCGAATCGATTATTCATAAAGCTTGAATTGGTGATCTGTTTTTCTGTGTTAACCTAATATTTTTTCATGCTTCTTCTCAAACCAAGGTGTTGCGAGGGTAAAATGAATAGGGATGCGCTGATCAAAGTAATTGGTGTACCAGGAAATCATGCATTGACAAAAGTTCCCCTTTGCTTGTAATGCAAAGTGTGATTAAATGCGTTATTTTTTAACACGTTATGGAGCACATGCATCGAAGCTTCTCAGCTGTGCTTGTGCTAAGATAAGGAAAGATTTTAAAAATAAAGTAACACGATTGTCAATGTAACCTTTTGTAAGTAGTGCCTGGAGAATTCAGTGTGGAGAAACTCTAGAGACAGCGTGTGTATTAACTTGTGAATTTTTCTGTGAGTGTGACAAAGTTGCTTCGAAAGACGGCGTTAGCCGCGGAGCTCAGCTCAGAGCGAAATGAGGTGAATGGGAGGGGAGATGATGACGTGATTCCCCCACCCGCCTTAACTGTCAATCCCCCACAAACACAGTCTCGGAATTTGCATAAGCGCAGCCCTTCACCTGCAATTTTAACTTGGTTACAAAGTGATCAAAACTCGCTTTATATCCTCGTCCTCTCATTAAACTTGTATCCCGCATTACCCGTGGGCATGAGAAACGCCAGCGGCAGCCTGTCTATGAACTTAATTTAAAGTTTAGGTTTACACCTTGGTTTCTTTCCAAAGTAGCAGCACTCATGAATATGGTAGTATGTCACTCACTCGCTTCTTATTGTTTCGCTGCCTTCTCAATTATATAATGCATGTTTTCTTCAGCGCTTTTTGGAGGTCTTCCTGGTTTTCTACGCACAGCGTTGACAGTCAGTTCACGTGATTACGTGGGAGGCGTGATGATGTCACACGAAACTCCGCCCTCCACGGCTTTCGAGCTCAACTCCATTACAGTAAATAGAGAAAAATACCTTCCAGTTATAACCATTATGCGTAGAATTTCGAAATGAAACCTGCCCAACTTTTGTAAGTAAGCTGTAAGGAATGAGCCTGCCAAATTTCAGCCTTCTACCCACCGGAAATTAAACTCCGGTGTGATACACCACAGTTAGGTTATTTTTTAACAAGGGGGCAATTACTTTTTCACACAGGGCCATGTAGGTTTGGATTTTTTTTCTCTCTAAATAATAAAAACCATCATTTAAAAACTGCATTTTGTGTATACTTGTGTTATATTTGACTAATGGTTAAATGTGTTTGATGATCAGAAACATTTTGTGTGACAAACATGCAAAAGAATAAGAAATCAGGAAGGGGGCAAATAGTTTTTCACACCACTGTGTGTGTGTGTGTGTGTGTGTGTGTGTATATATATATATATATATATATATATATATATATATATATATATATATATATATATATATATATATATATATATATATATATATATATATATATATATAAAATGTGTGTGTATATGTACCAAAATTCATGGGACCATTTAAAATATTTGCTATAGTGAATATGGATAAAATATACTGTATATACTATTGTGACCAGGGTCACCTGCAATTCATCCTCTCTAACAGCAGTGGCTCATTGACAGCTCTGTAAATGCTCTGCTTTGTCATGTAAACAGTAAATAACGGGCAAAGCAATTGGTTGTTCTCTGCAGGATCAGGTTTACCACGTAACATGCTTTTCGTACGATGTTTAGAACATTTAATACATTTAAAAAATAATAGGTTAATTGATTGATGGTACTTTTACAAACTGAATACCAGTTTTAAAAAGTAGATAATTGATTTGAAATCCTTCAAACTGGAAGTACAAAAGGGGAGCTTACCTCAGAAACCTTATTTCGTGTTTGAGCCTGCTGGATTGTCTCCACTGTATGTATCAAGTTTCCAAACTCAAAAGACAGGCTTTCTGACCTATATAGGCTTCAAATGCTGCTAAGTATCTTAAATAATAAGTATCAACTCAAAGCAGGGCAAGTTCCTTTGTATTTAAAAGTTTATTCAGATGATTTCAGAGCATCACAAAATAGAAGGCAATGCATAAAGTAGCATAAATTAATTGTTGTCTTTCCTGAAGCAAACAAATCTAATAAACACCACCCAGAAACTCCACTTTAATGCAATTGCAGAGATCAAAAGTTAAAGAATTTAGTAATAAGCAAAAACAAAGCAAATCAAAAACAATCCACAATAACCACCACTATGAGAGAGTTGCTGAAACTTCTCAAAGCTCCACCTTGAATACTGCTGGGTCTATGATGGCAGTGGCAGCGGTAGCATCATGCTATAAGGGGTACTTCTTAAAAGCATGGGCAGGAAGACGGGTCAAAATTGGGGAAAAGGTTGAATGCAGCCAAATACAGAGTGTTCCTCAAAGAAAACCTGCTTTATAGTGCATGCTTCAGACTGGGGCAATGGTTTACTTTTCACCTCAACAATGACCTGAAGCATACAGCCATAACAACGCTGGACGATTAAACAGGCAAAAAGCAAACAGTATGTGGAATAATAAGGTGAATATATATTAATAAAAATAAATGAAACAATCGCCAAACTATTTATATCTCACTCCTTGACCAGGCCCAACATAACACACAACCCCAAAAGTGAACGGTGCTACATAATAATAAAAGGTGCATCTATAAATATACAACACAAACCCTCCCTTGTCCGTATACTGAACATGAAACAAATATGACACACACAGAACACGAAGTCCAAAAGATTGAACTGAACATGATTAATGAGAGTGAACCTTGTCCGGCTGGAAAGTTTCCTACGGTAATTATCACTTGGATGAAATTGTTGTTTGCTCCTTCCCCAAACAACAAAAAATAGTCTTACGTGTGTTGTCCTCAGCGTATTGGTGTGATCCAGAGTCCCGGGGTTTATGTAGTGATGGTGATGTAGTTAAATGTTTGGTGTTGAAAGCAGTAAAAGAGAAAAGGGTGCAAATTCTGTATCGGCATTCTTCCTTTGGTCTTTGGTGAAGTGTCCGGATTGTAACAGTTTCTCATGTTTTCATTTAATCCTATTGTTTATATAGAAATGACCCAGATTAAATCGATGTGTGAACAGGGAAAATTACCTTGAGGGGTCACGGTTCCAAAGTGTCCTCCTTCCCCCTTTGTTTCCAGGGGGAAAACATTTAAACAGAACAACGCTATAAAAGACGTGACTCAGCACAAAACGCCTTTAAGACTCCCCCATTCGTGTAGCACTGCTACAAATTTAATTTATAGTGAAAGCTTTAATATATAGCTGTCTGTCCATACACTGTATGCACAGGTTAGGCAATCATTTCTTTTATTTGCTGTGTCATGTAATATAATTATGATTTTTATTAATATTTTGTTGTTTGTTAAGAACAACTGTTCTAAATTGGTCAATGAAGTCTAGCTTGAGGTTACTTCAGTACAAAAATTTAATTGAATTGAATTATTTCCATGTACTTCAAGTGAAATGGACACAATGCTTGAATTTGTTTTTTATGTTCATTATTTGATTTTTAGTTGACCAAATCCACCAAGGAAATACTTGTTGAAGTGACAAGCTCCAAGAGTTTGCAGGTCTGTAAAGACATTATGGATGCTCTTATTCTGGTAAGGTCTTTTTTTTTTTCCTGATTTTTTTGTGGCTTATAATGATCCCAGAAATATATCTCTGGGCCTGTTACAGTATGCTTAATATGTGCTATTGTTTTTTGTTTCCCAATATTTCTTTTTAGTGCTAAGTCTAAAAATAGTCCCTTCTTTAAAAATGCACACAAATTACCTCCACTTAAATAAAAATCATAATAGTGTATGACCGGAAGGTTTTACCAGATATATTATTGTTAATACAAACTAAAAATACAACAGTCGATAAACAAATGGTGCAACCCTAACAGTCTTATTAAATATGCATAACACAAGTCCCAGTAACACTTGTGTTGTATGTATCCTGCAGTATTTAAGAGGATCAAGACAAACAGTTTATGAAATAGATTGAGTTCCTTCCAATTCTTTTCCATGGCAATAAGTAATAGACTAGAGGACAACCAATTTCCATCATTGAATTCACATACCAGTATAAATATCATACAGGTGAAACGATAATTGTAATCATATAAACTTGGTTTTCTTCCATCTACACACCATATTACACTGTATTATATTGGGGATTGTTTTCCCCACTTTGTGGTTGCTTACTAGACTGTCTTTAACTCAAGAATTACCAAAGCCTACAAAAAAACTTGTAATCCAGGCCCACCTTAAATCTGTTCGCACCTCAACATCAGAGTCTTTTGTGTTGTAAATGTGTCGATAAGCAGCAAGGAGCCTGCTATCCCATTCTCCCACCAACGCAGAAAGTTCTCTCTGCTCAAGTCTGTTTATCTGCGTGTCAGTTGCCAGGAGTTGTATAGGGTAAATAATATATCGTTATTTGGAATACCTGCATTTCATGTGTGTTCTGTGTCTACAACAACAATGCAGAACTGTAACAGCAGTTGTGTGGAGCTTCCACCTGCAGCTAAAGTCACTTCAGTACACATGTACTTTGTGAGCATGCCTGTGTCGATCAAACAGAAGAAGCTCTGCAGTTTACTTGTGACATTTTACGCTGTAGGAAGATAAGTAAATAAATCAGGGTAAATATCATTCAATCTGGCTTTTGTATAAGTAACATATACATTGTTTTCATATAAAGACCATCACAAAATATAATCACAAACAGAACTTTGCATGATAACTTGGTGAACTCTGTAAGCTGTGCTGTTTCGTTGAAGGACGGGTTTGGGGCAGACTAACTGGCAGGATGACGCCAGACCTGTTGCTGCATCCAAACAGTGCAATCTTATGCCTTTACGCCTGGTGCAGCTGCGTTGTTCTTATATGTGTGTGGACGTTTCTTGCAGGGAGGGCTTCTGTTCTCTTTCTCCAATGTAGAACCTTTGTCCTCAGCTGAGTTCACCTTTGCTATAGTACGTCTTTATTTGAAAATAACAGTGTCAGATCGGGGTGAGCATGAATGCGAATAAGAGAATAAAAGTGAATTAAAAAAAAAAAAACACCTTTACAAGTACTGTAAATTTACACTGGGTGTTACAGACTCAAATCCAATGTATGTTTTTATTGTATAATAGTAAGAATAAGAGCAGCTCAATACTCAAAACAGAGGCATCTGGTATTGAACCATGAACATCTTAATTATGAGTCAGCAGTTCTTACTGCTGCACCACCAAAACAGTCGTATTAAAAGTGTGTCAATGTCACACCTTAACGCGGGTTTTTCCTTTTCTGCAGTTATATTCTTCAATAAAAGCGCACTTGTTTTGTTGTACTTGTACCTTTTGTTCAAGTGTTTATTTGATATTTGGACTTCACACATTATACACTTCATGTCTACATTTTGTCAATTATTACTAAAACATGAAAAACATTTCTGTTTTAATGATGTGTTTACATAGATTGCTATAGACATGTAACACACATGAAATGTATGTATTCCAAATAACAATATATTATTTACCCTATACAACTCCCGACAACTGACATGCAGGTAAACAGACTTGAGCTGAGAGAACTTTCTGCCCTTTCTGTGTTGGTGGGGGGAATGGTATAGCATGCTGCTTGTGCTTATCAACACATTTGCAACACAAAAGACACTGATGGAGAGGTGCAAATGGATTTAAGGTGGGCCAGGATTTCGAATTTTTTCATAGGCATTGGTAATTTTAGTGTTAAACCTAAGCACTAAGGAAAGATTTGATGTCTGCACATTAACCTTATATTACTCCATGTTAAGTGGCATGACCTCGGCATACTGTTACAAATAAGCAGTGTATCATGCAGACACATATTTAAACATTACATAAATGTAATGCTGTTACAGATTGTTGACATAGCCCACATTCTATAAACTTTATTCATTCCCTGCTAGCTTATTAATTAATTAATTATCCATATCTGTGTTAAAGATGTACTACTTGAAAATTATTATGAACTGTTGGGTGGTTTCTTTGAATTATGAGCACTCTAATCACATGATTTTGAGATTGTTTTGTGAATTTGCTATTCTTCCAAAAATTTAGGCATAATTAAGATTTCAGCTTGTTGTCAGCCCATCACAAAACACAATGTGTGCATTCATTCATTAAAGCATCTTTACACAGCTTTTTCTAATTTGACATAATCCATTTTTTATTGTCTCTGCATAACCAGTTATAGGTTACAGACAGCACACAGCTAGAGAAGTAACATTGTCTCCGTATTGCAATGTACATGTATGTAGCCCCAAAATTTTTAATGTATATTTTTTTATATTCAAAAAATGTATTTTGCTTGATTGTTGGTTGCTAAAGGAATACATACCATATTTCTTAGGACAGTTCAATATATCGGCTCCAAAGAAATATCTTAATTTATCCCTATTTTAGACATTACTAGTTTCTCATTTCAATAAATTATCCAGACATTGTACACTTTTGCACACTTGCTAGCTATAACTCAGTGCAGTATGGTTACTCACCAATTACATCAGTTCTATTCAGGGCAAATAAGATCTGACCAGTCAGATGTCCTGTAAGTGTGCCTGTGTCAAATGACATACTAGCACCAGATCTCTTAAAATGACATAGAGCTGTCAAACAGAAAACATGGAAATCTGCACCTCCAGCTAAGAAAGAACATTATACCTAAGTGGTTAGTGATGAAGTCAGTAAAATCGCTGCCTTTGTATAAAAGTTCAGCCTTTGAGGATAATGGTCTGTGCATTTTTTCCATTTTTGTGTTCATTGCTGGTTTGAGATGCACACTGCATTGTCTAACATGCTTTTAAAGCTGTGCTGGACCACACTTCTAGTTCTCTTGGGTTTTTGTATATGGCAGCAGTATTACCCTGGATTAAAAAGATAAGACATGTTTTATAATGCTAATATTATGTCAGAATTAGATTTTTACCCACTCACCTGTGTACCCTTGCTTCTGGTGTTAAGTATTGACATGGGTCCAACTTAGTACAGGGCAGTGGTGCGTTTCAGTTTCAACATTGTTATTGTGACCTTCTCACAATAGTATGACATTCCTTATTAGTGTTTCTGAAGTCCATCATTAAGTGATTTCTGCTTCACTATATTAGTAAGACCAGGCATGGAAGCAGCAAAAGTGATGTTACTATGTTCACTTGGTCTCCACAAGCCAGTTGTCCCTATTGTAACTTTTGACACCACCTGCATAAACACAAGAAAGCTAGAAGGATCATGAAGCCCCACATTTATGGTCTGTACTCTTACAGAATTCAAGATTTAGCTAGCTTTTGCCTACAGGTACAAATGGAAACATATGTTTATCCCAGCCTAACCCTGCCTTCCACCAATGCCCCCGGAACCCTTTACCATACCTCTGTAAGCACAGGGGGGTTGTTAAACATCCTAATATTATAAAGCTTTGGTTAGATGGATATAGTAATATGTATGCTATGTATCACAATGGAGTATTCTCTCTTACTGCAGAAACTGATGAAACAATTGAGATCCATTTTTTTAGTTAAAAAAAAGATAAGTGGGACTTTTTAAATACAGGGTTTTTCAGTTAGGTGTAGTAAAGTGACACTTTTTGCTGACTTTATAAATGAATATGTGGCATCTAAGGCTGGGCAATGTATTGAATTTTTATTCAATATTTATGAAAGATTAGCATGAAGTCAATATTGCAGTCTTCAGTACTTTTTATTTGATGATTTTAACTTCAGAAAGTTTAAGTAAGAATCTGTCAACTCCACTCGTGTTGCCTGGTTGTGGTGGTGAGTAAGAGAAAAATATAGAGCGAAGATTTGTACGGTAGGTGTTTAGACCATGTAGTGTTAGCTCTGCTTTTTGGAAATTATTTGGATGAATGCATGCAGGACAACATCTAAAGATAAAATACATTATTGCATATGAAGATGGCATAACTGGAAATATGATTGTCAGCCTTTGTAATTTTCTTTTGTGTGAATTATGTAAAGTTTGTGTATCAGTTAAGGAGGGGAATTTAGTTACTGGCAGGTTTGTTTTCATTTTAAGTTTGTATTTTTTGTTTAGTAAATAAACTGAGCTACCAAATTACACTTGTAGATATTTCATATATACTGTGTTTATTTTGCCTTATTTACAAATGCATTGCCCTGTCGATCTTTATCCATCCATCCATCCATCCTCTTCCGCTTATCCGAGGTCGGGTCGCGGGGGCAGCAGCTTAAGCAGAGAGGCCCAGACTTCCCTCTCCCCGCCACTTCTTCCAGCTCTTCCGGAGAATCCCAAGCTCCCAGGCCAGCCGGGAGACATAGTCCCTCCAGCGTGTCCTGGGTCTTCCCCGGGGCCTCCTCCCAGTTGGACGTGCCCGGAACACCTCACCAGGGAGGCGTCCAGGAGGCATCCTGATCAGATGCCCGAGCCACCTCATATGACTCCTCTCGATCTTTAATTTTTTTTTTAATTTATTACTATGTTGGTGGAAGTCAAATATAAAATCTTAACTTTTTTTGAACTGAGGTTAGTAATAGGATAAGAGAAAATCGGTAAAGAAATCTATGTGATTTTTATAATGGCAAATTTTTATATTGAAATGTTACTTTACTGCTTACTGGACTTAAAAGTGAAAGTTAAATTTTTCTGGGCAATTGCCACGGCTCAGGTGGAGTGGTGGCTCTGAAGCTAGTAATCTGTGCTGGCAATCTGAAGGTTGCTGGTTTGAATCCCTTAAACGCCAGAAGTGACTCTACTCCATTGGGTCCTTGAGCAAGGCTCTTAACATGAGTATGACGTTAATCTGCATCCAGCTAACAAGGAAAGCATGGGGGTTGGTGGCAGGATTGGCACTTTAAACAAAAAAACACACACACACACTGTTCCAGTGTGGTGCTGAGGTGTCACCCCCAGCCTCTCCACTCCTCTGCAATGTCTCAGTTTCAGTTGAAATATAACTGCATTCCTCCACATTTGTGGCCCCACTTACAAATGTTTCTTTGGTACTAATCCTATAAGATAATTTTCTGTACTGTAGAAAAAAAACTAAAAAAAATTAAAACACAGAGTGAAAAATATGAATTGGGCAGCTGCAAATAAAGAATTTTCTATGCAGGTGAATACAATTAAATCAATAACCAGCATTCCTGATATAGACCAGAGGTACTCAGTTATGGTGCTGGAGGTCCGCAGTGGTTGCAGGTTTTCACTTTAACTTCTATCTTAATTTGAACCTGTTTATTTACTAATAACACAATATGTTTTGGGCTTAGTTTTAATTCAGAACCCTTAATTGCCAATTTTAGTTTTAAACTGCTGCATTAAGGTTTTAACTGTTGCCTGTTTTCTTACCAGCCATCAGTTAAAATGTGGTGCAAATAACACAGGAACCCCCAGCTCTCCAGTCAACCTGCTTCCATTTAAATCTGTGTGCATACATTATGAAGCATATAATTAAATTTCAAGTTTTGTCATCTCTTAGGCCTGGCTTCTAATTACCAAACTGGTTGGAATGAAAACCTGTAACCACTGAAGATCTTCAGGACTGTAATTGAGTAACCCTGGTATAGACAAAAATCACATGTATGCAAATAATAATTTAGAGCCATTATAGTTGATGCCAATCATAAAACATTAGTATAATGTACAGTACATGTATTATGTTGCGTGATTAGTGCTGTAATGAATCAAGAGCTTTGTCATTTCATCCATCCATCCATTCATTATCCAACCCGCTATATCCTAACTACAGGGTCACGGGGGTCTGCTGGAGCCATTCCCAGCCAACACAGGGCGTAAGGCAGGAAACAAACCCCGGGCAGGGCGCCAGCCCACTGCAGTTGTCATTTCATATATGACAAAAGCTAAAAGTGATTGTTGATAACCTCCTGAAGAAGGAGAAAAAGAGCTAAAAAGACAGATCCTAACATCATCTAAAATATGAACATGAGTCTTATCATGTCCTGATAATGCAAAGAAGATTCTGCTTGCATCTTGGCCTGTCTGTAATGTAAAATGTGCCGGAACTATACATTATATTATTTCCTTTTTGGCCACTTTTTTCAAGTACTGTATTGAAATTTATTCTATTAAATATTTGTATATTTTGATAATCAAGTACGTACAGGTAGTCCCCAGGTTACGGACATCTGACCTACGGCAGCTGCAACACATGTGCCTCAGTAACTGCCATTCTGTCATCTTCCGCCTGGGGACACTGTAAGCGGTGGCTGGAGGGGGGAAATTTCTCTGCTCACGTAGTGTAGTGTCCCTTGGGTGGCTCCCGGCGGCAAGCGGTAACCCATGGTCCATAGTCACTGGGGCCACAGCTATCGCTCGTGTGCAGGACGGAGGCTTGATGGGGTGGTTCGTTGCCCGGCCACTACGCCGTAGCTAGTGCTCCTGACTGGACGCAGGCTGGATAGAGCAGAGGGGGGCGTTTCACTGTCCGCCTACCACACATGGCTGCCCCGTTCGTTCTTGCTGGGCGGCTGGTAATGCTAAAAGCGATGACCCAGTTGTGGCTGAACAGTGACCATTGAGGGAGAATGGGGCGGCGGGGGGGTAATTCACTACCTGCCTTTGGCCGCACCATGTTCATTCTCGGTGGGCGGACGCTGCAGGCAGCATACTGTAGTGGAGGTGATTGTGTGGTGGGCGAGTGATAAACTGCCTGTAACTAGTAATTTAAAGTGTCATTAGACTTCATTTTTTTCTACGCTTTTTCTCCCCTTAAGGGGATTGTTTAAAATCATACCCTAGGTTTATTGGGCTCGAAGTGTGGTCTTGCCTCACTTGGGGAGGCAAAATGGGGGGTGGTGGGTGTTGGAAGAGAGAAAGTTACTTCTTATTTCTCTTTTTAACTCCCACAACTGTGTGTGCCACCATAATAATAGATAGATAGATAGATACTTTATTAATCCCAAGGGGAAATTCACAGGTTACTTAACCATAATAGCTGGCAATAATATAATAATAATATCAAGGTTAAAGTTAATTTATGAAACATTGCACTACCTTTAATTAAGATTACATAATGTCCTCAAAAATTCAGAAGCAGAGCCTCTCAGGCCACACATTGAACTTTGTAAACTGGAATATCAAAGATCTCAATCATGATCTATAGAAAAAAAAATATTCTCTCACCTAACAGGCCTAAATGCTAAGATAGTATTTTAACAGGAGACCAGTTAATAAGTAAGGACCAGTTTCAATTGCAAAGAGACTGGATTGGCCATTCCAGATATCTTTTGAAATTCTGGTACTGTAATAAGGACTACTGATAAGGATGTTTGTGGGTCTTATATATACTGTACAGCACCATATCATCTGTATCTTCTTATATAATACGCTACCATAGCTGCCCGTTTGTCTGTCCAGGATTTTAAGTCACCTGTAGCTCGCAAACCGTTTAAACTATTGACCTGAAATTTGGTACACATATACTACGTGACCCAGCCACAGAGGATACACAAACCACTGTTTCTTCATGCCGGTCCCAAGCCCGGATAAATGGGCAGGGTTACGTCAGGATGGGCATCCGGTGTAAAATTTTGCCAAATCAAAATGCGGACAACAATACAGATTTCCATACCGATTCGGTCGAGCCCCGGGTTAACAACAACTGCCACCAGTACTGGTAGCCAAAAGGGGGCTGGTGGAAATTGGGCTACTGTTGACCGAAGAAGAGTGGGGAGACTTGTCCGGAGGAAGGAGGAGAGGAGAAGAGTAAACAGAGATGACCTGAGAGTAGGAAATTTGAATGATGGCAATATGACTGGTAAGGGGAGAGAGTTGGCAGATATGATGGAGAGAAGGACGGTTGATATATTGTGCATGCAAAAGACTAAATGGAAGGGGAGTTTTTGGAGTGTTTTGGAGGTGAAAAAGAATGTTGGACAGAGTAATGATTATGAAGCTGGAAATTGGAGATATGATGATGAATGTTGTTAGTGCATATGCCTTGCAAGTTGGATGTGCGATGGAGGAAAAAGAAGATTTTTGGAATGAGTTAGATGAAGTGATGAATAGTGTACCCAAGGAACAGAAGTGGTGTTTGGAGCGGATTTCAATGGACATTTTGGTGAAGGGAACAGAGGAGATGAGGAGGTGATGGGTAGGTATGGTGTCAAGGAAAGGAATGAAGGAGGTCAGATGACCTTGGATTTTGCCAGAAGGATGGACATTGCTGTGGTGAATACGTATTTTAAGAAGAGGAAGGAACATAGTGTGACGTACAAGAGTGGAGGAAGTGGGGGTTATTGGTATGGCGGGCTGCTTGGGCTTATCCACACATTTAGAAGACAAAAGACGCAGATGGAGAGGCGCGAAGGGATTTAAGGTGGGACGGATTTTTTTGTTTTTTTTGTAGACTCTGGCAATTCTAGTGTTAAGATTGTAGGTTCGATACCACTTTGTCGCTAATGTCATTTCTGTCAAATCACCTTCCCACCCAAGTCAAGGTTTTTGTAATGTGCCATGATCTGTGTGGCTTATGGGTGGCTAAAAATATATTAAATATTTTAAGTGACAGAGCCCAGAAATATTGAGTTACAGTGATAACTTCCAAAAACATTAGTACTGATCCACTTTTTCATCTGCAGAAAAATACTAAGAAATCCTTAAGGATTCTTCAGTAAACCTGCACTTTGGGAGACAATTGGTTTTGCAGCAAGGTGACAACCTCTATCATAAAAGGAATGCTATACTGGAATGACTTAAAAACAATAGTGTTAATATCCTAGAATGGCCGACTCCAGCTACTGTATCAGTCCAATTGAGAATTTGCAACTGAACTTAGAAGAGGCTGTTCATTTAGGGATTGCCATGCAACCTCACAGTGCCTGAGCATTTTTACAAAGAAGAATTGAGGAAATATTGCAGTGCATAGAGGCCTCTTTACACAGAATCAAGACTATCGTGGTTTCCAAAATCATCTAGTAAATACTAACCTGTAGGGGGTGAATACTTATGTGATCAATTATTTTGTATTTTATGTTAATTTAGATCACTTTCTAGGGGTATTTCAATATTACATTAAAGCTATTTTCACTTCAGTGTAAAAAAAAAAATTTAATCCATCGTCATTCAGTGTTGTGGGTGAAATATATTTTGTCTGTGGCCTGCTGTAATTATTTTTTCATCATCTTTATGTAAGAATGAGATTTTCTAGAAATATTTTCTGTTATTTTAATTGCTTTGTGAAGAGTTTCAGTACAGCTCATTATGGAAGGCAATATGTAAAAACATGAATAAATTTCAGTTTATCCTAATCTAAATATTTTTTGCTTTACAGAAAATGGCAGAACTGAATAAATTTACTTTTGATCAGAAGGAAGAGGTTACTTTGGAAATGGAAAATGAGGGTTCTTGTCCAGCGATGGATGCCTGTCCACAACAAGAAAGTGACAATTCCCCAGAGCTTATAGTACAGCAAATTCGTGTTGTGGATGCACAAGGCAATCTGAAGGTGGTTTACCCTTCTAAAACTGATCTGAACTTGGAAAACAGTATCTTAACTGTTCTTCGTTAGTATAAAATGCTTTTTGGAAGTTCAGCTAGAAGCATCAGAAGTGAGCTGACAAACTTAAGGTATTGGTGCAGACATTGTGAAAACATCAAGAAGACACTTGCATAATGAAACACTTCATGTGAGATGTTTTAAGATTTGCCTTTGATTAAATCAAGCAGTTGATTGTAAATGATAGTAACCCAAGAAAAGCACTTTTCAACGGGAACTGTTTACTAAGCATTCTTCAAAATGTCTTCAAAGGGAAGTATGTTTATAATTTTTTTACATATCTTCCATGAATGTATGCTTGCACTCTATTAATATTTTTAATTCTATGGTACAGCCTTTCAGCATTTTTGTTTAAGATGACCAATTGTTCACAAAACCCTACTATGACATTGGCCAAGAGAAAAAAAAAATTAGATTTTTATTTTCACTTTCATTTTGAATGGTTAAATAAAGTTGACTAATTGTTCATTTTCATTTAAACAATAGCTTGAGTCTCTTGTCAATAGAGATTACACTAGACATTCAGCTTTGAATTAGGTCAGTTTATTTATACGCTAGCTTATGTTGAAAATTTAACAAAAACAATGTATTTTGATTATGTTGATGTACAGTATGTTGAACTAATGTTTTCCATATCTTTAGCCTTTTGATGGTGGTAGGAGTGTTTTGTGATAGGTACAATAACATCCTGTTGAGTCTGTCAGACTGACACGTTAATGGTTATAAAAATGGTTTGATGACCATGTCTTCCATTGATTTCAAAACTATTTACAATTTAAGCTTTCTTATCATAAAAATGTAAATTAATTTTTTCCTGTGTGTTAATATATAAGATTTTAGTAATACGTTGTTTTCATTTGTGTCTTTTATTAGCCAAATATAAATGTTCTTTAAGCTAACATTTGTTGACAAATTGAATTATTTTAGAGGCCATATGTATAACTGTTTTTTTTCTGGGGTGTCTATATACAGGCATTCCCCATTTGTCACTTTGGTCTAATGCAGTAGAAGTCCATCAGCACATTTAAAATATTCTGCGATTTGCAAATTTCAGGTCTGTATGATTCCTTGCAGACAGTGCTACATAAAAGTATGTAGACCCTAGAGGGGTGGGTGGTCATTGTTCTTGTGTTGCATATTAAAATAAATCTTTTTTTTAAGCCTCAATTTATATAAGATCCACAATCTTATAAATTCTATGTTTGGGATTACTTTTGCCTAATTTATTATTCTTCTTGTGAATGCTGGTAAAATTTAAGAAGGGTGTCCACTTCTAGGCTGGGTTCTTATCATATTAAATGTTCATTCATAAATTATTTGTCTCACAATGGACTGATGGAGCTAGCATTTTTTTAGATGATTTTAATTGCCTTCCCCCAAGCTAATGTGCAGTCACTACCCTCTTCTTGATGTCATGTAAGATCTCCTTTCCACTTAACATGGTGTGTTTGTATTCACCCATGTGTATAACACCAAACTGACTTGGCTTCTTATCTCTGTTCTGCTCAAGCTCTTTTTCCTTAACTCTTTGAGGGCTGAATAATTTTTTCTAAAAAAAATGCAGCTTTCTGAAAAGCACACATGTAAATCATCATAAAATGTCTGTTGCTGTGTTCTCTGGCTACCAGTTTGCCACTCATGGCCGGCATGACAGCTATCGGGTATGAGCGGCAGGCTGGCTGCCATGTTCTCTTTTGGGGGTGGCAGTGGCAGTCAAGCTGGTTTGTACCTCTTGTCATTGTAAGTGTCTGTCTTCCCAGGTGAACATTGCCACAGATGCATCAGCTACATGAACGTGTTCAGCACCACAATCAACTGGGGACCGATCAGCTGATGCAGATACCTCACTTTCGTTTTTTATCTCGATCTCCAGATCCCTTGCATCAAAATCGGTGCCCGACCAGTCAGGGTCCAATTCAGTGATAATATGTAAAATGGTGTCCACAGATTATTTTCGCTTCTATCTCATTAAATGTCAATACAAATTTTGCTGTTTTTTGCAATTCACTTCTTACACCAGCACAGGGAATCTTGGTCAGACCAACAAAGCTCACTTTCCTTCTAGCAAAGACGGTCAAACTAAAATGTAACGGTGGGTTTTGTCACCGTTTCCAGTTGATTCCTGTCTGACAAAAGTTGACATCTACTCTAAAAGAGTTAAGGTATCTCTCTTGATTGATTCATTTGGTTCCCAATGATTTACACCCCTGATTCTGTACATCTACTTGGTTCATTTATTTTTGCACTTGCACAAATTCCTTTTAGGTGTGTTAACATAGTATGCAAAAATTACCTTTTGCAATTGCCTTGTCTTTCTTTCTATCCATATAAAACAACTTGGCTCCTAGCAGACTGATTCAATTTGGCAGAGTTATTCCTCAAGGAAATTTGTCAGAAAAAGTTACATTTTTGTTTTAATAGCTTGAATACAACTAGATTGCATTGTATATATTTTTGAAAGTTCAAAAACTCCCTTTGAAAAGCATTGGTGAATTTATGAACTTGTCTACTTTAAATCAGAGAAATATTCTTTACAACTTTAATAACAAGATTCCTTTACTGTTTCAGATTTACCTTGAGAGGGGTCACTTCAACTTGTTTATTTTGTACTTGTATATTCTCCTGTTTTACACCTCTGATAGATGCCTCTAGTGGCAAAATGCATTCCAAATACACATTCGTCAAAAGCCAGCACTCGCAACCCACTCGCTTCTCCTGCTGTTTGATGCAAGTTAAACATAAAAGTAGAAAGTAGAAATGGATGCAAGAGTAAAGTAACTAGAGTAAACAAATATGTACTCGGTGTCTGCAATAAAAGCAAACTTACTGCTGCATTATCTGCAGATAATAATCATCTATATTTCTGTGGCACTATCATTTTTCAACAAAGTCTCAGACCAGCTGTCCATCATGGTCTGAAGCAGCCAACAATTTTACCTTCAGTCCTTGACTGAGATTTTAACTCTTCATCGGGAACTTCTTTAAAAATATTTTGTTTTAAAAAATGTCAACTAAAATTAGTCGTAGACCCTCCACAGCTAACAAATACACATCAGCCACTGACATTTTTACATCACTTGAAATGGAATCTGTTCTGTATAAAAGTTATTGAGCCACCACATGCCTGTTTGGGATATGTTTTTAACCATATGACATTGTAAAGTGTCATTAAAATGAAATTTATTTAATGTAGTTTACTGATGTGTTATAATTGCTTTCTGTTATCCTTATTTTTTAATACGGCTTACTGTTAACAAAAATATTTAAGAAACTGACTATGTTGCAGTAATTAAAAATGTAAAATGCTCCAACTTTCAAATCAGGTGACTAGTTCATCAAAGCACCTCAATGTTGCATCATGTGTACACGTTCTAACTTGTACATTCTTTTTTTATACTAATCAGTTCCTCTTAACCAATATATAGGATTAGTAATCTCCTAACTATTGTATCAGATGAGAAAGGCTGGTTCTGATTAGACAACAATTTTGTGGTAATGCTAAAGAAAGCTACAAGTACTTGTACATATTCACATGATTTAATGCAGCACTGAATATTTTCAAAATAAAAGCACCTACAAGAAAAACGCAGGAAACCATATAATTGACATCTCCCTTCCAAAGCATTAGGCAATGATCTGATTTTGAAATCACTCAAACTGTTTTTAAGTGTTGGTGTGAGTATGCTTGATGGTGGATGATGTTCATGAATGGAATAAGCTAAATGGATGAAAATGAGGTCTCAATATATATTAGATGTACCAGAATTCTATTTCACATGTTTCATTACACCCCTAATTAAATCACAACTTGAGCAGAGTAGAACTTAATTACAGTATACTTACAGTGGTGTGAAAAACTATTTGCCCCCTTCCTGATTTCTTATTCTTTTGCATGTTTGTCACACAAAATGTTTCTGATCATCAAACACATTTAACCATTAGTCAAATATAACATAAGTAAACACAAAATGCAGTTTTTAAATGATGGTTTTTATTATTTAGGGAAAAAAAATCCAAACCTACATGGTCCTGTGTGAAAAAGTAATTGCCCCCTGAACCTAATAACTGGTTGGGCCACCCTTAGCAGCAATAACTGCAATCAAGCGTTTGCGATAACTTGCAATGAGTCTTTTACAGCGCTCTGGAGGAATTTTGGCCCACTCATCTTTGCAGAATTGTGGTAATTCAGCTTTATTTGAGGGTTTTCTAGCATGAACCGCCTTTTTAAGGTCATGCCATAGCATCTCAATTGGATTCAGGTCAGGACTTTGACTAGGCCACTCCAAAGTCTTCATTTTGTTTTTCTTCAGCCATTCAGAGGTGGATTTGCTGGTGTGTTTTGGGTCATTGTCCTGTTGAAGCACCCAAGATCGCTTCAGCTTGAGTTGACGAACAGATGGCCGGACATTCTCCTTCAGGATTTTTTGGTAGACAGTAGAATTCATGGTTCCATCTATCACAGCAAGCCTTCCAGGTCCTGAAGCAGCAAAACAACCCCAGACCATCACACTACCACCACCATATTTTACTGTTGGTATGATGTTCTTTTTCTGAAATGCTGTGTTCCTTTTACGCCAGATGTAACGGGACATTTGCCTTCCAAAAAGTTCAACTTTTGTCTCATCGGTCCACAAGGCATTTTCCCAAAAGTATTGGCAATCATTGAGATGTTTCTTAGCAAAATTGAGACGAGCCCTAATGTTCTTTTTGCTTAACAGTGGTTTGCGTCTTGGAAATCTGCCATGCAGGCCGTTTTTGCCCAGTCTCTTTCTTATGGTGGAGTCGTGAACTGAGGCAAGTGAGGCCTGCAGTTCTTTAGACATTGTCCTGGGGTCTTTTGTGACCGCTCGGATGAGTCGTCTCTGCGCTCTTGAGGTAATTTTAGTCAGCCTGCCACTCCTGGGATGGTTCACCACTGTTCCATGTTTTTGCCATTTGTTGATAATGGCTCTCACTGTGATTCGCTGGAGTCCCAAAGCTTTAGAAATGGCTTTATAACCTTTACCAGACTGATAGATCTCAATTACTTCTGTTCTCATTTGTTCCTGAATTTCTTTGGATCTTGGCATGATGTCTAGCTTTTGAGGTGCTTTTGGTCTACTTCTCTGTGTCAGGCAGCTCCTATTTAAGTGATTTCTTGATTGAAACAGGTGTGGCAGTAATCAGGCCTGGGGGTGGCTACGGAAATTGAACTCAGGTGTGATACACCACAGTTAGGTTATTTTTAACAAGGGGGCAATTACTTTTTCACACAGGGCCATGTAAGTTTGGATTTTTTTTCCCTAAATAATAAAAACCATCATTTAAAAACTGCATTTTGTGTTTACTTGTGTTATATTTGACTAATGGTTAAATGTGTTTGATAATCAGAAACATTTTGTGTGACAAACATGCAAAAGAATAAGAAATCAGGAAGGGGGCAAATAGTTTTTCACACCACTGTAGAAGGTGCGTCAAAATAAGGAAGTGTCATTTATAGTGATACTTGTATGTGTGACTCCTGCAGGTGGAAATTAATCATTTGTGCGTATTTCCTTTATTTCTATATATATTTTCTCTAACAAAAAACAGTATTAATTTCAAGAAAATTACTTGGAGCTTCAACACTTTAAAATAAAAATATCACAGAGAACAAAGTTCCAGTGTAGAATTTATTACAGAAAAATTAGACAATTGATTATAGAGAACAGTTGAAAAGCACCATATGTGTATACAAAGTGTCATTTTGGTTTTATTCTAAAATAAGTGATTATGTAAAAAAATGAAAAGCACAGCTAAGGATTTGGGGACCTGCAAGGTCATTTAACTGCCAAGTGACTGCTGGAATAATAAAAAGTAACAAATTAAGCAAAAGTCTTGACGACCATCAGTCCGTATTGAAGGATTATCTTCTTAAGCAGTAAAAAGAAAGCTCCACCTCATGAGAGTCTGGTCTCCACTGAAGACGGTCCATGAAAGACTGACTCCATTGATGAAGCTTCTCAAGTAGCATATGAACCAGTAGGGTCATTACTTCCAGGAGTCTGGCCAAGATGATGTCAGGGTGCATTGGAGGGTTCTTCCCCTTCTCTAGAGGCAAGAAGGGAAGAAATGTTAATGACCATGTTATTCCTTACCTGTTCAGAGCTTATACAATGCACCTTACGTTCTCATGATCAAAACTGTGTATGCAATACATTTTTAACAAATATATATCAGAGACTTGATTTAAAAAAAAAAAAAAAAAGGGGGGAGAACCTTATTTGCTAAATGTGGAGGAAGTGAAAATGAATAAAAGATTGCTTTGAGTGCATCTGCCCTGATGCTTTGCTGTTGCTTGTACTTTTGTGTTCAGATGAAGTAGATGTATCATGTCAGACGAAACAAATTCTAGTCTTTTCTCTTTACAAAACATGGGAGCTACATTAGCTTGTCATTTCTAATTTTCACGTTTGTGGATGTTTAATCTAATGTACTAAATGAACTTTGCAAGGTTAACTAAAATCATCTCTGACAACTGAGTTTACGGGCATGCATTTTCTGGAGTAAAGAATTACTGCCACCTTGGAATTTGTAAACAGAAGCAGCAAAGGTGTGATTCGTGGTGGCCATCTGACTTTTGCACCTGGATCTTTTTCATTGTTTTCTGTAAATACTTAGTAATTAATATATAATTAAATGTATATATAATTTATATATTTTTTTGGTTTACCCTCATCCATGGCTATTCAGACTAACACTTGTTTCATATTCCGCTTGTTTATTTTTCTGACTGATTTAGTAATAACTGCTATTTATATGAAGTCTATCATAGAAATAATGACTTGTCACTCCTTAAGCCATGACCCACAAAATGAATGTAACCAATGTGGATGAGTTCAATATCTAGTTCTTAATCCTATTTATTGGTGCAAACCACTAATAATTCAGTAAGTAAATTGAACAGCAGTTAATATATTAACAAACCTGCTTATTCCAAATTTGTGGGCTTGGGTAGTAGGAACCTACAATATACTGTACTAGCAGTATCGTAAGGCCCAGACACCCCCACAATCAGAGTCACATGAGGACAATATGGAATAGCAAATTAACATATAGCTGAAGTTAGAAGTCTCTTTAAAACTATACAATCATTGTTGGAAAAAAATTACTTTTGCCCTGCACAAAGTAGATGTCTTAAATCATATACCAAATGTATAGTTTGTTAGTGAGTTTTAAAGAATTCTTCCTAAGTGTATATAAACTTCTGACTTCAACTATAATGCTGTATTTGAGGTAAGGGAGAAAAGCCATACAGAATTGGGTAAATATGCAAACTCCATATGGACATCAGCCAGGTATAGGATTTGTACACAGTACTGTGCTTCCCTGAACTGCAGTTCTTCCTGTTAAATTAGTGTTCCTGGTGGTAACAAAAATATGAGTAACACGCTTCAAAAGGTTTTAATGTAGCTGCATTTCACTGAGCACAATGACAATGGATTTTAAACAACAGTTTGTGCTGTCAATTTTTCAATTGAGTATTTAATATTTGAAAAGTCCCTTTAAATAATTCACACTTTAGTAATTAAAGGAAAGTCTAATAAGTATAAAATGAGAATTAAAAGCATAACAAAAATAGTAACAATATTAAGTACAACTAACATCCAGAATTTAGACCATCTTGGAGAACAGTCTTTAAGGTGTTTGCATAGAGTATATTTTCAGAAGCTGATAAACTGTTGCTCCTTCTTAGATATTTTAACAGTACACAAGTTAAATTGTCCCAGCAAGTGTCCAAAGCTGCAGGCAATGTAATGACTTTGGAGTCAATGACAGTACTCATCTGTGAGTGCACCCTGTGATTGTCTGATGTGCCATCTTGGTGGATTCCAATCTTAACACCAGGGGTTGTCTTTGGAATGGTTTAAGTGGTGGGTATCAATATGAAATTTGTTTAATTTGGAGTATAAAAAGAGTGGTACTACATGTTTAGAGTGTTAAAGTGCCAGAGCAGTAATCCTATTTTAATCAGAATTTCTTTGAAAGGAATAACAAAGATGTTGAATAAACTGAAGGGCACTGTTCTCTGACTAAAACTCTTGTTCAACAAACCATCCAAGTGTAAACACCTGTCTTTAACAAAAAGTAGGATCGAAATTGAATGCCAACATCTCGTGGATGGCTGCCTTAAATAGGATCTGGGCCAGAAGGAGTGGGACTTCTGGAAGTGAAGTGGAAGTGACATTGAGGTTTGTTTACATTTCTGTCCTCTGCTGCATTTCAAAAGTGTTACAGGCAACTTTTGACTGCATTTTGTCCAAACTCCTCCAGCACTTTCCTACCTGACCAGAGTCGGTGAAGAGCTCCCAAGGCTTGCATTTGTGACAGGGGGTATCTGTTTTCTGGTGTAATAAATTGTCAGTTTGTCTAGGTTTAACGGGTCATGAGTTTGAGCTATAGAAGACTGGGAGGTGGAATCTGTTAATATTGCTAGCCTGTCTGAGAATTTTACATGGTATGTCATGTTGCTTATGTATAACTGCCTTGCATTTTTTTCAGTACAGTCTGAGTGTATTGAATTTTATTTGCAAATGTAAAATACAGAAATAGAAGTGTATCCTTTAGCGCTCTGCCTGTTCTGCAAGCCACACTCTTACCTGTCGTATCATCGCCAATCCATTTCACAACAGATCACTAAAATAAGAAATGTGATCCTCTTTAATTGTAATCACTGTGTGTTTGGTGTACTCCTAGAGGGGCTTAAAGTGGAAAAGGACAAACGAACTGTAATTGCCTTTACTACACTACTGGCACGTAGACTTATCTTGCTCAGCTGGAAGAATCCTAACTCTCTTATTGTAAATCAGCAGGTAACTGATCTTATATACTATTTGAAATTGGGAAAAATATATATTTCTAAGTTAGAGGATCTGTGAAAAACTTTTTATGAAACCTGGCAGGATCTCATCAATAACATTTTAGAATAGCTTTTAAAATGGGGAGAAGGATATTCTCTCTCTCCCCTACCCCTTTTTCCCCTACTCTTAAAAGTTTTATTCGGTCTTTTGGCCTTGCTCTCTTTCTTATAGGTGAGGGTTGATTTGCACTTAGTTTCGTCAAGTTTGGCTTGCTTGTATGGAATGTTACTTGCTTTTAATGAATTCAATAAAATGTTTTTAAAAAAAACATTTTAATCACTGCACTCTAGAAATTCAGCCGACTTGTACGGTAACGGCTACAAGGATCAGGAAGGTCAGACTTAAGGAATCTGTCAGCCTGCAAGTGAAAAACAAGCAACCATATTGATTTGTTTATTTCTGTGCTCATAAAAATAAAAAAAAATGATACAGACTTTTGACATCAAGAAGTGAGTCAGTCACCTGTTTGAAGACTCGATCGACCTGACCGACTGCTCAATGCCAAACACTGTCATTATGTGGGATTGCTAACACCACAGGCCACTTGCAGCTTAAAAACAACCTCCGAGTGGATCAGCTTGTGGTCCCGCCAGAAAGTAAGTAGTCTGTGATACAGTGATTTCTTTGTCTTTTTTGGTATGACAGTATGCACCCGGATCCTCAGCCGCAACTGCTGTTCGTGGCATCAACTACAAATTAAGTGATTCTATAATCGAGTCCTGAGTCTTCCTTGTATTCCAGTTTTATCAACTTTGTTCAAATGTGGGTTTTCACAAATGAATCTAATCGTTACTCCAATGGGAGAGAGCTTGTTATTGACAAACACTTCTCTTCATACAATTGGTTGGCCTTCCACTCACAGGCTGCCATCCTGAAGATTTATGGCTGTTACGAGGACAATGATCAGCCCCTGACACTCAAAGCAAAGAACAAATCGGAAAGACTGCATTTGATGAAAACATGCAAAAGGTTTAGAATTTTCTGTAAAACTCTGCCAAACTAAGCACTGATTGCTTTGTAGGACTACATAACACCTTTTTGTAGAATGCAGTGCTCATTATTAACCTACTGTTAATATTCTTCAATTCTGGAAATTCTGTGTTTGTAATTTTAAACTTTCAAGGACAGTATTATGCAACACAGTACACCCGTGCAAGTGATATAATGGAAGTGCTGCTGCCTTGCAATAAGGACATTGTGGGTTCTCATCCTGGGTCCTCTGTGTGTGGAGTTTGCAAAGCATCTTGAGTAGTGAGTAAAGATTTATATAAAGGTAAAGAATTATTATTATACTTTATGATTTGTCAATTTCAAATTGTTATTATTATTATTTACCAAATAAAACATGTAGTGCTAGGATTCTCTGCCTCTATATACCTTTACAGTACCTCAAACACAACATGTAGGAACCACCACCTTTTGGTTTACAAAACAGGCACTGCTAATCACACATGTGGTGATTTAAAACTAAACCCATTTTTCCCTCCGTGTGCAGTAGACGTTGTATTCAGTTGTGTCAGTTACTGTTAGCACTTGTTATGGGTTTGTGCACTGATAGATAGCTTTGATGGCACTGATGGTTCTTTTGTATTCTGTTAAATGTACTTTATGATGTGCCTGGGTCATACACTGTGTGCACAATTATTAGGCAAGTGAGTATTTTGACCATATCATCATTTTTAATGCGTATATTCCAACTCCAAGCTGTATTAACTTGAATGCTTATTGGATTTAAGCACGTCAGGTGATGTGTATTTGTGTAATGAGGGAGGGTGTGGCCTAAGGAGATCAACACCCTATATCAAGGTGTGCAGAATTATTAGGCAGCTAGTTTTCCTCGGGCAAAATGGGCCAAAAAAGAGATTTAACTGACTCTGAAAAGTCAAAAATTGTAAAACGTCTTTCAGAGGGATGCAGCACTTTTGGAATTGCTAAGATATTGGTGTGTGATCACAGAACCATCGAACATTTTGTTGCAAATAGTCAACAGGGTCGCAAGAAACGTGTTGAGAACAAAAGACGCAAATTAGCTGCCAAAGATTTGAGAAGAATCAAACGTGAAGCTACCAGGAACCCATTATCCTCCAGTAATTTCATATTCCACAGCTGCAACCTACCTGGAGTGCCCAGAAGTACAAGGTGTTCAGTGCTCAAAGACATGGCCAAGGTAAGGAGGGCTGAAACCTAACCACCACTGAACAAGAAACATAAGTTGAAACGTCAAAACTGGGCCAAGAAATATCTGAAGACAGATTTTTTTCAAAGGTTTTATGGACCAATGAGATGAGAGTGACTCTTGATGGACCAGATGGATGGACCTGTGGATCAGTAATGGCACAGAGCTCCACTCCAACGTGGAGGTGGGGTACTGGTATGAGCTGGTATTTTTAAAGATGAGCTAGTTGGACCTTTTTGCATTGAAGATGAACTCAAAATCAACTCCCAAACCTACTGCCAGTTTTTCAAAGACACTTTCTTCAAACAGTGATACAAGAAAAAGTCTACATCTTTGAAGAAGACCATGATTTTATGCAGGCCAATGCTCCATCACTTGCATCGAAGTTCTCCACTGCGTGGCCAGCCAGTAAAGGCCTTAAAGATGAAGGAATAATGACATGGCCCCCCTTCCTCATCTGACCTAAACCCTATCGAGAACTTGTGGGCACTTCTTAAACGCTAGATTTACGGGGGAGAAAAACAATACACCTCTCTGAAGAGTGTCTGGGAGGCTGTAGTCACTGCTCCACAAAAAGCTGATCGTCAACAGATCAAGAAACTGACAGACTCCATGAATGGAAAGGCTTAGGACTGTTATTGGAAAGAAGGGTGGCTATATTGGTCATTGATTGATTGATTGATTTATTTTGAAATGTCAGAGATGTTTATTTGTAAATTTTGAGGTGTTTGTTTATTATTCTCACTATAACAGATGAAAATAAACAAGTGAGATGGGAAAATTTTCATTTTTCCTTTAGTTGCATAATAAATCTGCACACTAATAGTTGCCTAATAATTGTGCGCACATATGTATTCCCCTGATGATGTTCACACTCACATTTCCGTTGTGAAACATTCAGGTTTCAGGTTTATTAACATTTTGGATTGACTGATAGCACTGTGTTTGTTCCATATTAAAATTAATCCTCAAAAATACAACTTGCCTAATAATTGTGCACACAGTGTATATGACCAAAATAAATTTATTTCAAAAGAGAAATAAATGTTATTGCTAATACTGTGCATTTTTTGTTTCTATTCACTTTGAGATGTGCTTAGGTCAGATGTGACCAAAATGTTTATTTTTTTAATTTCAAGTATTGCTACTACCTCAGATTCTGTTCAATTACACATTTTTTTTATTGTTTTTATGTACTTTTTGATGTGCCTATATGTCAGATTGACCAAATTTAAAAGGGATACAATGAAAAAGCATTACTTGTTTTTCAATACGTTCATTTGTGTTACTTTAAAATGTGTTATTACCTTCTGCTTACCAGCCACTAAAATGTCTGGCTCAACTAAATGTCTTGGTTTGAAAATCTGGCCCAACTGAATTTGTAATTGAATAGCCCTGGTATACAGTACATGGATTGTGATTTTATGGTGTACGTCAGCGTAATAAGGTTTTAGAAAATGACATTGACTTTAAATTTTACTTATCACACCCGTTCAAAACAAGTCATCTTAATAAACGACAATCAACGACGCAGCAGCTTACTGGGTGCATGAGTTTTGCAGGAATGTCCTATTGCTGAAAACATAAAAAAGCATAACAAGGGTAAATGGTGTCTTACGGAAGCGTATTACGGCCACGGTGAAGAAAAAAATATGGACACAGTGAAGAAAAAAACACTTCATGTCGAGAATAAAGTCAACATGTCGACTTTGATCTCGACGTAAATGGCAAGAATAAAGTGGAAATGTCATAAACGTTGAGATTAAAGTCAACATGTTGACTTTATTCTTGACATTTCCACTTTATTCTAGTAGTTTGTCAGTAGAATGTCACAAACTAAACTTCATCTTAAAATGAATGTTTCATTTACTAGATTTTCTCAAACCCCGTCATAAATTATGTAGCACATTAAATGCTTTGTGTTAAGTGTTCCCCGAGCCATCTTAATCAGTATGTGCTTCTTAAACTGATTTCTCTTGCACTAAGAGGAGGCGCAGGCAGCGATCGCCACACAATACATTCACTTCATGATATTCCTGCTGTCTGAACATTTAGAATGCTAAGATAAATACTTGATATCATTTTCATGATGAAATGTATTAAAGCATGTGGGGGCATGGTGGTTACACTGCTGCCTCACAGCAAGGGGGTCCTGGGTGTTCCCTGCCTTGTGTTTGCATGTTTTTCTGGTGGGCTTACATGGCGTGCTTCAGTTTCCTTTCAAAGTCATGTAGGATGTGGGGTTATGTTATGCTATATTGACCCTAGTGTATGTGTTGCTCGTATTCACCCTGCGAAGTGCCGGTGCCCCATTCAGGATTTGCTCCTGCCTCGCACATGATGCTTGCTGGCATGGGCGCAACCCTGAATGGATGGCATAATTAAACATGTATAACAAAGATTTTTTTTTAAAGTTCTGAAAACTCTGAGGTCTAAGTTTATAACGTTTTAATTTCACAAAGACGTTTATCGTGTGGTGATTGGTTATATGGAAAAGGAAGGATAGGAACTGGTGTTTAGTACGTCAGATAGGGATAGCATGCATGCAATAAAGAAAGCCTGGTAGAAGAACATCCATTGAATTCTGTGTTTGTGTCTCCGATCACCGATCACGAACCCAACATTTATACAATATTTCATTTAAACCTGTCTGATACCCATTCATATCTCCAGTTTTTTGGAGCCTCGTCACTCCTGCCATAAAGTTCTCTACACTGCACGTAGACCTGGGGAACCCTCAGGCCAGGGTTATACTTCATGCAATGTGACGCATGCTGCAGCGGACGCTTCTGCTACGCTAGCGTTTGACAGTTTATACTTGTAAATCTGGAGGAATCCACCAGGTGGCAGTGCAAGATATTATCACGGTGAGAACAGGTTCGGCTTCTCTGTGTTGTGAATTGCCTGGAGCACCCATTAAATTCCGATGACACCTTACCAATATCTCTGAAAAGGATGTTTAATGATTAAATCCATCAATCCAGGGATGTGTCCATTCCAGCAAGCACTAGGCACAAGGCAGAAACAATCCCTGATGGTTTATCGCAAGGTGAATAGAAGCACACACATACACTACAGTCATTTTAGCGGCACCAAATCCCCAAATCTGCATGTCTTTGGAAGGAAACTGGAGCACAGTGTGGAAACCCAGCAGGAAAACATGTAAACTCCAAGCAGGGAATATCAGCGACGTGGCTCCCTGCGAGACAGCAGTGCTAACATTCCGCCACCATGTCACCCCCATGTGTATAATTATTAACAGTATTTGTTATTTAAACGAAATTAACAGTTTATCAGTAAAATGTAACATACATACTTTACTGCATTTCTTAATGAAAGTGACATTAAGTATAAATCTAGGGATTCTAAATGTACAGAGAGTTGGAATATTATACATTTGTTCTGTGTGATGATCTATTGCTGCTTGTCGCAGCTGTCTGGTCCAAGAAGCTCGTAGTGATTAAAAACTGGGACAATGTTTACGATGGTCTGCTTTAATAATAAACTACAAGGTTAAAGTGGACATTTCGAGATTAAAGCCGAAATTTCCTCTTTAATCACAAAATACACATTTTCACCATGTCCTTAATTTTTTTCTCTGTGGCTCAAATACAGCGCTGTGCATTATGTTGCTGTTGTGAAAGTGCAAAAAAAAAAAAAGACGGCACAAAAGATGGTATGTGAGACTTTTAAAATGTATCGTGTCATTGCGATCGGGAATATGTGACACTTGAATATAAAAGCACCACGAAAGCATCTGTATGTCAGCATTTTACTTCACCACATCGAACCATTCATCAAACATTGAAGCACGCACGTCGATCCGCATAGAGGCTTTCTGTCACATGTAGATAGTAAACAGAGACTCTGATGTCACGTTCCAACTTTTAGCACACTGCACCCCTCGACTTTTTGCTGCTACACCTTGCGTCGGGTTAATTTCTGAGGACCTGCTCAGAGCACACGCTAAATGAACGCTGGGAACGCGTGGCAGCCATGATGCGGCGCGTACCCGTTCTGCGAGTGAAGCATAAACAGGTGTTCTGACATTTCAGCATACCTATCAGAATGGCATAATGTGGGCTAATGCGCATGCGCAGAACGTTAACACGCTATTTGCACATGCGCTAAACTTTGTTTTGTTTTTGTCTATCATTTCAGGATACCACCAACTAAAGGTAAGTAATTGCGCATTATTTGTACCATTTTTACAGTCCATTTGTTATTTAGCTATAGTTTGAGAGCAGTTCACTCTTAAAAACTGATATAGCTGATATATAGATAGATAGATATAGATATAGCTGATATAGATATAGAAACTTTGATATAGATATATATAATATATACATATACATATATATAGATATATATAAACTAGATATAGAAACTTTTATATACAGTAGATAGCTATATATCAGCTATATCTATATCCGTTTGCACTACCGGTATGCTATTCTGACAAAGTATGCTGAAATGTCAGAACACCAGCCCTTAATGCGAGGGAAGCAGTACTACAGCCACGCCACCGTGCCCCACCCATGTTTAATACATGCTTTAATGCATTTCATCATGAAAAAGATATCAAATATGTATCTTAGTATTCTGAATGTTCATAGAGCAGGAATATCATGAAGTCAATGTGCAGCGATCGCCTCCTCAGTGCAAGAGGAAGTCAGTTTAAGAAGCGCATAGTAATTAACAACTGAGTCGGGGAACACTTAACACAAAGCATTTAATGTGCTACATTAACTTATGACGGGTTTTGAGAAAATCTAGTAAATTAAACATTCATTTTAAGATGAAGTTTAGTTTGCGACATTCTACTGACAAAATAAACTACGAAAATAAAGTGGAAATCTCGACGTTAATGTCGAGAATAAAGTCATGTCAACTTTATTCTCAACAATTTTTTTTCCCACTGTTTCCTTATGATTTGGACACGTAAAATGTCGGTAATATCCGAATGGCTAGTGAAATCCCGGCCACTAGTCATGCAAACTTTAGCGATGCGGTTGCTGCCAGCACGAGTTTACTACAGAGGGTGCTGAAAAATCTGCAATCACTCCACCGCCATGTGTCGAAGGATAATCCCGGTTTCTGATTTATCTGCCAACGTGTCCAATTTAAGGCGTTCTGCTTTGCGCCTAATTGCTACAATAGATACAGGGCCTGAATGAAATGCGGAATATTGAAAGATACATTTTTGGTTATAAACTAATCGGTGGCAAATTCACTCGTATATATTCAGAGACTGAAAATGCTCACTTAAGTCAAGTCAAGTAAAAGAGGCAGGGCAGCGCTTTGTAAATAAATACACAGCTTACAAATAACGCCAAAACGGTTCTATGCAGCTGTCGTAAAAATATGTGAAAAAATATAACGGATGTTATGATGTGACTCTTGCAATGGGCTCACATCTCGCGCGCACTGTCAAAATGTAGACATCTTTTTAGGTCCACCCCTTTATGCAATTCCGACGCAGTGTGCATTATGAACGATACAGTGCGATCATAATGTCTCGAATAGCACAGCACATAGTAGCTTTTAGTTAATATTTAGAATCAGCAGATGGCATTGTTTTAACATGTTGGTCTAGTGTCGTTAACGTACTGCAGTTTGTTCACTCAGCGCCCCAGTTTCGCTGTATAATTCTGAACGTAACTCAATCTACCTTGAGCTCAAGTTACAAAACGACACGTTATATATATACTGAGTATATGAAAACGCTGTTTTTAAATGGCTCCTCCCGTTCTCTGTAGAAAGGTGCTATATTAAATACGTATTTTTTCTAGCAAGCCAGACCGGTGGTTGTTGAACAGTTACATTGGACAAGATGAGCTTTTGGTTAACAGCACTGCAAAGGAAGAGTCAGTTTCCCGAAAACAATTTGAATTTAAATGTCCTCACTGCAGGTACTGTAAAGCAACCTGCTGACGTCTTGCTTTCCTTTCTCCGATTCTCGTCTGTCTGTGAAATAGAAATCCGGTGAGGTGCTTTAATAAGTTATTAGCTTAACCCTAATAGCCGAATGAATTGCTTAATTTAAATGAAGCATGTCATTGAGAGATTACGGGAAATTGATTTGCCTTATTGTATTGATCAATTTCCTGCACGTCTGCCTTAACGAATTAAACATTTTAAGAGGGGTATTACGAAGACGTCTGTCGCTATTTTGGTCGGAATGGATAATTCCAGTAAATAGTGACGTGTTGTTACGTTCGTCCGTCTGCTTGGTTTATTTGATTCTGTTCGTTGTAATTTCGGGAAGGGTTTCTGACCTTCTGTTTGAAATGTGAATGCCGTGACAATTACTGCGCTGTAGGCAGGAAATGCAAGAAGCCTTTCAATATAAATATCTTTGTCAGATCCCGATGCTTTCATTGTAGTGGTCGTGGGAAGACCGAGCCTGCCCCGATGGCACTGGGTGCAAAACCCGAACCAGACGTGGACGTGAGTTTTCTGCGGAAATTTCAGTTGTCCTCTCACTTCCCAAAGATGGCAATATTAGGTTAACGGGTTATTTTAAATTAGGGTGTTGTTTGTCTTAGTGACCTCTGTGGCCGGCCAAGGGTTAGTTAGTTTGTGCCCCTTGGCTTATACAGTATATTCAGATGTCATCTTCTGGTTTTATTTAATATGTTGTTCAGTAACGTTTACAAAAGCTTTTATTCGGTTGTGACCAGGAGCACTTTACCTACATATTGTTTTAAATATATTATTATATAAACATTCAATGATTAAATGTTAGTTAGTAATAAAAGTATTCATACGAATTAAACTAAAAATGTAGAAGAGTGAGATACCAGCTGGGTATTTTAACAATATGATATCAGAATTAAAGGCTTCTGCTAAGTAATGTTAAAGCGATGAGAATGAGAGCTCCGGTATGGACGTGCCGGTGCTAGAGTCAGAACTAGAAGATTTGTCCGTCGGGTTTGGTTACCTGCGATCTTCGCCTCACTGACTCAACCGGAGAAGGCGGAGTTTATCGTGCCGAGAGTCCTTTATAAATAAGACCTTGTAGTTCAGGAAAGGAATGGGAATAATGCGCACCAATGCCTACGAATGATCTGACCTGAAAAAATGCTCTTCAAGTTGACATTTACTAAAGAAAGTTTTTAATACATTTACAATGAAGACATCCCGTCGTTTCCAAACGTCTAGGCAGGCATGGCCCGAGCCTATTAGAAGTGGCAATGAAGTCACATCAACTGACCTGAGCCAGCGCCTCCGCAAAACTTACGAGACCACTTCGGCTCACCTGTCCCAGTACGGTGCTGTGGGGATCCTTCAGTCCATGGTGAAATGGACTAACGCTGAGATGTTGTTTACAACCTCTTCGCCATTGATGATAAGACAAACACCGACCTGCGTTCAGCGTAACACTAACAAAGAGACATTCTGCCCAACACTCTCCCTGCCGCCGATCAAAGGATGCAAACTGCCCCCCTGCTTAAACACCAAAAGTGTAGAATGTTCCAAACTCGACTCCAAACCAGGAAAAGAAAACTTCTTCAGGGGGTCGGTTAGAGGGCTCAGAAAGAGCACGCGGATCCAGCAGCAGCACAAAGAGGGTCTTCTGTCAAGATCGGTACATACAGCTACAGGGAAACAGGCGAGCCTGAGATGTACAAAGTCGCCGAGGCCTCCAGCGGTTCATAATAAAACCATAGCTTTGCACAGACCTGTCGCGCTGCGAGTTTCTGAGTCCAGTGTGCCAGTGACATCAGACGTCCGTCAAGCAGCGGATGCTAACCGCCAGGTCCCCTGCGGTCAGAGTGAAATGTCATCTGGTACACAGTCTCCCGATGACTCAGACTATGAGAATGGAAGCGAGAAGCACGGTCACCTACAACTTGGGGTGTTGGAGACGTTGCTCCCCAAGGAAGACTATTACACAAACGAGAGAATTGAAGCGTGGATCATAAATGTTAACGACATCTTATTCTCCCTGTCAAAAAACCTTTGGACTGTTATTCCACCTGAGGAGGAACAGGACACCGCAATCAAGATCGTGTACGACGGAGACTGAAGAGACGATGCGTCTCTGGGGTGTACGATTTCTTTCAAGCTTTAACTGCCTGTTCATTTACACCTGTAACTGAGTCGAAGTACTGTATAATCAATTTAAACTGTCAAGAACTGGTGGAGTGATGCAGTAATGCATGTAAAACTAACTTTGAAACAAAGTGCACTGCCGCAATAAACAAGGTAGGAGTGCAAACGGGATTTTAACAAAGAAAAGCAGTAACAAAAGTTGAACAATGCAACCGTTGGTCTCCAATTATTTGTTAATCAATTAGGTTTATGATCCTGCTTATTTCAATATATAAGGTTTCAAAGTGGCGGATCACAACTGGTGGCATCAGGAACCAACCTCGGAAGAGCTGTTCAGCACTATAGCACATACTGGCACAAATCCACACCTATCCGATTTACAGATGCCAGTTAAAGAAATACAGTACAGGCATGTCGACGCAATGAACAGGAAAGTCCGCTCCGACACCGAGAGAACATGCAAACTCCATCCGGTGCCCGGGTTGCCGTTCGAACGCAGCCATCAACATAGCAATTGCACCTCAGTGACGCTCTAACAAATCAATCAACCGAATACAAACCGAGCAGCCCGTCAAGGTGGAGGTTACGCTTAGGCTACTTAACTTTCGAGGGGTGGCGGGCTAGGACAGATCTTGGCAGCACCGGACACAAAGCAAAACACCGTCCGGACAGGCGCTTTTCATTAACGGGTGACGGGTCCCCTCTCTTACACAGGGCCACCTTATACGCAGAGTGGGCTAGAGCATTAAGTGTGCTGTACTGTTACATTTTTCTGGCCTGTGTCACGCACGCACGAACAGTGTCACGGGACAGCGTCATCGGACAGTAGCGACAGTGCCTCAGTTCTACGGGCCAATGGCTTATACTTGCATTACAGGTTACTGAGGAAGCCTTCACACACTCCATAACACACCGGGCTGAGCCCCCCTAATCGCACAGGACTTTCGTTATAGACAGGGGCAATAAAACCCGATTGCAGTTGCCGTTGTAACACATTTTTTTATTCTTCTGGATTTAAACAGCATTACACCACAATACGCAATATTAGCGATGTTTCAGTTATTAGCAATGCCAAGTTTTGCATGATAGTTCTGTATGGCAGTTAATTACATTGTAAGTTTTACCCAAAACCTTCCTTTTTGCCACCAAGGGGCCGTGTAGGACAATTTTGCAAGAACTTATCCCCCATTAAAGGTGTTTTTTCACTTTTTGCGTGAGTGTTTAAAGTAATTGTCTTCAAAATTTTCAGCCTGCTGGGATCACGGAACAGCTACAGGGGTTCAAGAATAGTGTACTCTACTGCACTGTTACGTCTGACTCTCAAGGGCCAGTGCTCCTTCCCAACATTAACTTTTAAAAATGTAACCAGAAAATGTAAACTGGATTTTGCTATATTGTCATTGTCTTCTGTTGGATTTGTGTATTTTATATTATATTTTAATAGATCACAATTAACATGCTGCGCAAATTTGAGGCGCTTTGCTAATACGAAGAAAAAGACTTAATGTAAAAAGCATTTGGTCATTGCGGAAGTTTATTCTCAACAGTTCTTTTATGTATTTCGTTTTTAAAATAAAAGCACCGACAACGTAAAACATGTGGGTGTGATGTTTGCTTTATCATTCTTGACATGGGTAAGTGTATGGGTAAGTATTGATGCCTGTGGTGAACCTAGTGATAAAATCAGAACATTACATTTATAAATGTTTAGTACATTCTTCATAATATTAGCTCTGTAATGGCATTAAAATCTATCCCTTTAATAAAAAGTGTAATTTTCAGTGAAGTTGTTTCAGTATTAGATATGCATGAGTCAATTAATCATTTTATACATGACAGATAGCTGAACCTTGTTTAAGAAATATACAGTAGGCCTACCAGTAATCGGCGCACTGCACGTTATACACTTGACTTACTGTGTTCATATTCTTTCTCTGTCTCTGTTTAGCATTCGTTTGATCAGAGGTTGATGCGTTTCCTGCTTCCTAAGCAGCTCTTCTTTTCTCCACCCTAGCGGCCGCTTCTTCTCTTCTTTCGCCGGCATCTTTTCGCGTTAAAACTGATAAAGTCAGTGTTTGTGTTTCAGTTACTTAGTATGTTTTCCTTAATTATGCACTTAAGCTGGAACTTGAGTCTTCAATCTCCCTCAAGAATCATTTAAGATATGAAGAGGAAGTGACGGCAAAGGTGGTAGGGACGAGAACAGCACCTGTATACATGCGTCGCAGAGCCGCCCTGCCGGCCGCTGCCGGGAGTTGATTCTACAATAAAATAAAATAAAAAGAGAAATAACCTTGGAATCAATCATCGCACCGAAAGCGGAGAGTAGACGCCACGTAGTATATGTGTACGAAAATTCAGGTCAATAGGTTCAACGGTTTGCGAGCTACAGGTGGTTTAAAATCCTGGACAGACAAGCGAGCAGCCACGATAGCGTATTATATATATAAAGATGACAGTGACACATTAGATTTGTAACATGGTTTGCTTTAATATTAAGTTGCAGAGTTTTGAAGCTAGATATCCACTTAGAATGTCATGTTCATGCATGGTGCACATCATTTAAAACGGTTTTAGCATAAAATGGTGTAAAGAATCAAGAACAAAATAGTCCGAGTCACTTGATTTGAAACAGGCAGATGTGACAAATGTCAAATGAAATGATTTTTTCCAGCCAAACAATGCAGCTATTAAATGTGCCGATATGAAATACTGGCAATACTGTAATTCGAATAATAAAAAAAACATTGCACTGCTTATTTTCTAAGAAAGTAACAGTCTTCACAAAGCAAAAGTTCTTAATTTTTATGGATAAAGAGTAAGTCTCATTACAAACACTAAACAATTTTGATGAGAGCAGTCCATTCAGCCAAACAAAGCTTGACAGTCATTTCCACTTAAATTCTGCAAAATAACATTTAATTGTGTCTGACATTGGTGCAAAATCTATAGCCTTAATGGTTTTCCTTTTGTCTTCATTTCTTGAAGAATCCACTGTACTAATTCCTTGCCCAATTAAAAAGGGAATGTCAATCACATGACCTCCTGCTCTCCTTCAGTCTTTCCTCATAGGTCATAGCCTAGTCAATCATTTGTGAAGGTCTGTTACAGCGTTGCTATGTGTTTTTCCTAGCTTGGACTCCATAACTGTACACAGAGCTCTAGAATAGGTACATAGTTTATGTGTAATGCACCTCTGATTTGTACATACCATGCAATTTGTATGACTTTTTCATAATGTGTGGATGTAGACATCAGCAAGTACAATACAACTACTAGGTCTGTCCCATTAGGTGTAATGTCAAGTTTTTGACCTCCCGTTGAACATTCAAATTTCAAATTTTAAATTCATCTAACTTTCACTTATTCTTCATCCTAAGATGTTGCTTTTACCTTATCAAAAAATTCTTAAAATCAACATATACGGGAAATGTTTTTTTTTCCTCTGCTCCAGGCTTTCCTCTGTTTTTCTTGGGTGGGGGTTGAATTTTTGTTTTTGTTTTATCCTAACAGTTTTGTTTCATCTCTGTTTTCTTTTATATTTAAAATTTATATTTTTCTAGATTAATATTGAAATTATTTGATGCATAAATTCTATCTGGATGTATATACTTTTAAAAATAAGATCAATTAAAAAATTATATATATTTATACTGTATATGGACGTGTTCCAAATTATTATGCAAATGATATTTTTCTCTGATTTTCCTAAATAGTCGATGCAAGTTGCAGTCAGCATAATTTTTGAGTCATCAACCATTAGAATATAATTCGAATGTTACTGAACAAACCTCCTAATGATAACGGTATGTTTTTCAAAAATAAAAAAAAAAACTTAAAATACACTGTTCCCAATGATTACGTACAACAGAGTTTCAAAACATTTTCTAGGTTGTAAAGAACTGAAAATGGTCATTTGTTGAATGTGCAGCATTAGAAGGTCATATTTACTGAAATCAAAAGCTGTTTCAATAAAAAAACATCTTAACAGGTCAAGTTACATATTAACATAGGACCGCTTATTTGATAGCAGCTTCACAATTCTTGCATCCATTGAACATGAGTTTTTGGAGAGTTTCTGCTTGAATTTCTTTGCAGGATGTCAGAATAGCCTCCCAGAGCTGCTGTTTGGATGTGAACTGCCTCCCACCCTCATCTTTTTCTTGAGGATGCTCCAAAGGTTCTCAATAGGATTGAGGTCAGGGGAGGATGGGGGGGGGCACACCATGAGTTTCTCTTCTTTTAAGCCGATAGCAGCCAATGATGCAGAGGTATTCCTTGCAGCATGAGATGGTGCATTGTCATGCATGAAAATGATTTTGTTACGGAAAGCACGGTTCTTCTTTTTGTACCATGTAGAAAGTGGTCAGTCAGAAACTTCACATACTTTTCAGAGGTCATTTTCAGACCTTCAGGGACCATAAAGGGGCCAACCAGCTCTCTCCACATGATTCTGGCCTAAAACATGACTCCTCCTTGCTGACGTCGCAGCCTTGTTGGGACATGGTGGCCGTCCACCAACCATCCACCACTCCATCCACCTGGACCATCCAGGGTTGCACAAGACTGTTTGAAAATGAGTCTTCGTGTAGTTCTGAGCCCACTGCAGCCATTTCTGCTTGTGAGCATTGGTTAGGTGTGGCTGAATAGAAGGTTTATGCATAACTGCAATCCTCTGGAGGATCCTGTTCCTTAATGTTCGCGGGACTCCAGAGGTACCAGCAGCTTTAAATACCTGTTTGCTGCTTTGTAATGGCATTTTAGCAGCTGCTCTCTTAATCCGATGTATTTGGCAGAAACCTTCCTCATTTTGCCTTTATCTGCACAAACCCGTATGTACTCTGAGTCAGCCACAAATCTTTTAACAGTACGATGATTACTCTTAAGTTTTCGTGAAATATCTAAGGTTTTCATACCTTGTCCAAGGCATTCAACTATTTCATGCTTTTAATGGCAGCAGAGAGACCCTTTTTCTTTCCCATATTGCTTGAAAATGGTGGTCTGCTTAATAATGTGGAACATACTTTTTAGTAGTTTTTCCTTTAATTGGGCTCACCTAGCAAACTAATTATCACAGGTGTCCTAGATTGATTTCAGTGATCAAAAGAGCTCTGAGACACAATACCATCCATGAGTTTATTTGAAAAACAAAATATTTAATCTTTATGACACTTAAATACAATTTGCATAATAATTTGGAACACGGTGTATATATATCTGCAGTGGGCTGGCGTCTGGCCCGGGGTTTGTTTCCTGCCATGCACCCTGTGTTGGCTGGGATTGGTCACAGCAGACCCCCGTGACCCTGTAGTTAGGATATAGCTGGTTGGATAATGGATGGATGGATATATATATCCTTCTTTTCTCTTCTCCCATGTCTTCTGCCGCCTTTACTCCTCCACTCTCAAGCTCTGTCCTCTGCCTCCCGACTTCGGTTCTCTGAATGGAGTGAGGAGGCCCCTTTTATAATGCACCCAGATGTGCTCCAGGTGCTCCCTGATTACCTTCCTGCAGCACTTCCGCCACACCTGGAAGCACTCCGGGTGTACCTGCTTCCTGGTCCGGCAGTACTTCCTGGTGTGGTGGAAATGCTGCATACCATGGCTTCTTAACGATCCAGGTGCCTCCTGGAGGTGGCCACAGGTCCCCACTAGGTTGAGCTTCCAAGCTCTATTCCCATGGCCCCAACACCCACCAGGGCAGCTGCCCTCTCGTGTTCTAGGGGAGCTACTGCCCCTCTACCAGTCCTTCCATCCTCCAGGCATACCGACTGGACATGAGCCCCAGCCGTCTTCCACTATGTGTATATATTGTCACACACGTGCGCATGGGAGGCAGCTAAAGGGCTTGAGTGAAGGCAGTTCTGAGGCATGCCGGGATGTGGCAGAGTGCACTGACTCTTTTTCTCCCTTCCCTGTAGACCATTCCAGGGAGATTCCACCTGGCTCTCTTGACATCACTTCCAGGACCGAACCAATGGAAATAGACCTTACCAGCTCCGGCCCCCCTGATGTCACGTCCGGGCTCGATCCAATGAGTGATGAACACATGCCTGATCCTTATGACCTCACTTCCTGTCTTCCCCTTTAGAAGCCTGCCCTTTTTCCCTTTTCCCTCAGTCTTGTCTTGGGCTCGTTTGTAAGCACTTCAGTGCTCTGTATTTCATAAAAAGAACGACTTTGCAGCTGGGTTACCAGATTATATGGGTGGCTGCCCCAAATCTTTATCTTGAGTATGTCTCATCTTTGTGACAATATATATTCGTGCAGCCTAATTTCTCCTGAATAAGGAAGCATGCCTGTTCTTATTATGACAATAGTTATTTTCTTGCTGTCATGAATAGAGCTCTTCCACACCCCCAGCACACTGTAAATTTTGAATCCTTTTCCCTTTTTAGGACAGAGATGTAAAAAAATTCAGGTGCGCATTGGTCTGGACAAAGGGAACAGTACAGAAGGCTGCTGTAACCTCCTTATTTTCATTGGTTTTGTCATGTGTCTGGTTTAGCTGCAAACATTATGTACTGTGTTATAATACTGTTTATCTTCAGAAGAAGAACAAAAAAAGGTTACCTGTTACAATGGCAACTGCACTTGCATAATGGCTCCTAACTATATCAATAGGGGGCCCATGCTGCTCCTAAGCCCAGCATACATGCAAAGCAAGACATTGGTCTGTAGAACCAAAACACTGGCCCATGAGCGCACGCTGCTGTCCCGTGGCACTGTCTTTTGCGTGCATGCCACTCTCCCATGACACTGTTCGTGAGTGATTGCCAGTGGCCCGGAAAACATAGGTGGAGTGGAGTACAGTCCACTCTTAACTGCTGGTGGTTATGCACTTTGGTCGTTCACCAGATGCAAGCTTCACGCGATTAGCACACACCTATGGCAAGCCGTTTTAACATGTAACTCTTTCAAAATGTCGATATCAATTCGTTTTTAATTTGATATTAGGTCTTAGAAATTTGATATCATGCTTTTTAGATTTGAAACCAGAGTATTTGTGTAATAACAATAAAATGTAAAACATGCTTTATTTTGGTAGGAGGCAAATTTTGAGGGATCTGTTTCTTGTCTTGGATTACATTTGTGTTCTCCGTCATGTCTCGCCCTTTTGAGATCTTTTTAAGTGCAAACCAATTGCTGGCCAAACTTTCTTCATTTCCACAAAACTGCTCAACAGAATTGAAAATTCATTCACCCATTTTCTAACCGCATTTTCTAATTCGTGTTCCTGCGAGGCAAAGTCCATCACAGCAGGAACCGACCCTGGACTGGACATTAGGAGGTACTTAAGATATAAGAAACAACAAGATGATCGCTGTTTTATCCATGCCTACTTTTAATATGCAGCATCAAGGCAGAATCAGAAGGGGGCAGCATGCCAGTCCATCCTAGAATAAAGAAGTTTATTATTTTCATTCATAACATTACATTGTGGCGGTGTATGCAAAATTAAGACTGTCTGACTAATTATCCTAAACAAAATGGCTTAACAAGCCTTCGAAGTGCTGCCATACTAATAAGGGGTAGGAGTCGAGCTTGGCTACCGGTTTCCTACAGTCAAGAGATAAATTGAATATAACAACACCATAAACCAAAACCAGACAATGCATTAGAACGATAGTGGCACATCCTGTGTAAAGGTCGGTCAGTCATCCTCCAACCCGCTATATCCTAATACAGGGTCATGGGGGTCTGCTGGAGCCAAACCTAGCCAGCACAGGGCGCAAGACAGGAACAAATCCCTGGGCAGGGCACCAGCCCACCACAGCCGTGTAAAGGTGCCCCAATATTATACCAAAATGTAAACCATTCATTCGTCCACCTATCCATCCATTTATTAAGCTTGTTTAGCCATCACAAAAATTGCAGTTGAAGTCGATCCTGACAACAGCAAGCCCAGGATGAGGAGCGAGTCTATTACCAAACACACACACAAATTCAAAATGGGCCATTTAAACTACCAAGCAAGATTTCTGGGATTCAGGAGGAAAACAACTCTCATCATCATTCTAATAAGTTTTAAATTGGATACTTTGCATCAGGAGAAGTGCAAAATGAAAATGACTTATTACATTAACAAGTTATTATCCATGCATTAATATTTTGGAATCTGTGTCCTCCATCACAAACTCAGTAGAAGCTTGAGTCTGTCCCAGCACCATTGGATCCATTGGATGCAGAGTGGGATACCTCTCTTTTCATGCCACTGTCTTTATACATCATGTCACCAGATCCAATGGACTGGAATCATTTATCAGGTATTATGCATATTGTTCTTCAGTGCTCTGACATCATTTTGTAATTCATGGACTCACATTTTGCACTAATTATAACTTATCTACTGAATTTGCTAAAATAATTTAAACTGCTCATTAAAAATGGCTGCATCTCTAAAGAGTAAGCACATGTTTCTTTTCAGATGTAGCGTGCCAGTTCCCGTGCTGCTTTTTCAAGTCCTCCTGCACATCTGAGCCAAACCATTAGCTGCTTTTCAGGCTTTTGATTAGTTGAATCAGTTATGCCAAAGTGGACTGGAACAAAACTTCCATATTACTTGGAGTCACCTGGAACACAGGTAGAGAAGTCGCTTCTGTATTTATTTCTATAGTTTATTCTGTCATTATTTGAGTCCTCCTTTTAATTTGACTGGGAAATATTTTATATCTTTCTGGAGTGATTAGGCTTCCTGGATTATTGCAACACAACTAACCCTCAACAAATAGTTACAGACCTGTTATTTCTGTTTAAGCAGTTCATTTTGTTCAGCATACACTGTATTAGATAAGATTAGATGTGGAACAATGATTAGAATTTCCTTGCATTTCCTTCTTATCCCAAGAATGCGTCTCAAACTAAAATCAGTTTTATTTCCTTAAGGGCACTGAGGGTAAATTTGTGCAACAGAAGAAAAAAAATCTTCACAAGCAGTTGAAAGTACTATAGATAAGCTACCTAAAGATTCATTTTCTGAGCAAGGAGCTGAGAACTAAACTGTCAGGATCAGCCACAAGACAGGACCTGGCCTTGAACTGGACCTCAGTCCACCATTCACAGAGCAATGGACAACTCTGAATGGCTGCTCTCAAGAGCTGAGCACCCCTCTCAGTCCAGTCTGTGCTGCCTACGGCTGATTTGCCTCGTTTTCTCTTTGTTTTTCATACTCTTAGCCATGCTCTCCTTTTCGACTGTTTATATGTATTTTGATTTAAATAAAACTTTCAGTTCAAGAATATCTTATGAATTTCTCTATTCTTATGCCAATGTGGTGACAAAAGAAAACTTTAATTTAAAGGGAAAACTGTGCAGTCTCCTGCATAAGTCTTTGGCGTCTGTGGCTCCCAGCTGCCATCTACGCAAAACTACATTGGCATTCCTTTGCCGACAGCATAATACGTTCCTGCCAGTCTCTATAACCATTTATGGAGTTCCAGGTAGACTCTCCCCAAGGAAATTATTGAAAGACTGTGTTGGTACGATTCTGCAAAGAAAACAAGTTAGAAAACATGCACATGGTGTAATGCTCATATGCGTTGGGGGTTTTCATTAATTAATTTGAAAGTTGGAGCATTTTACATACTTTTAGGTATTTCATCAAAGACACCTTTGCTACTTTTTTGTTTGTCAAATATTTTAACAACAGTGAGTTATATTTCTTCAGATTGGCCCTAGTGTGTGTTTGATGTGTGTGTGTGTGTGTGTGTGTGTGTGTGTGTGTGTGTTCATCCTGCAATGGGCTGGAGCCCTGCCCAGGGTTTGCTAGCTGGGATTGGAAACAGTCACCCAACAACCCTAGTCTGAATTAAGAAAGTTAGAAAATTACATGGCATGAATCATATTTAAAAATAACAGTGATAATAGAATGCATTTGTAGAATATATTAATAACATGCCTTTAACAATACTTTACAGAATCGCCGATTAAAAATGTAGCCCCAATAGTCCAGTTGTTGGTTGTGGAGGATCTGTGACTGTCTGTCAGAAATACAAAATGGAGAGTTAAAATCTCTGTTAAAATTTCAAGTTAAAATTCAGAGCAGGTCTGGAGCTTTGCTAACAGATTATAATGTCAGAGAAATACTGAATCATTCAAATGTGCAGCCATGAGGTTGTTTTTAGATTAGCATAAATACAGAGTACTTATTTGTACACTCTTTGTTCACGGAGTAAAACTTACATAATTCCTGTCCTCTTATATTCATTTCTAGATAAGTGACTTTTTTTTGTTTAATTTATGTCAAGCAGGAGGTGAAGTGAGATTTTGGACCAGTGGCTTGCATACACTCTCCCCAAGGCCTACAGGTCCAAGTTGCTTCTCGCAAGGTAAAAATGTCACCAAAATTGTACAGTGCCCAGTATTCAATATATTTCAGCAAAAATTAAAATTTCTTATCAAACGTTCTCGAAGAACAAGTGTGGAAATTTTAAACAAAATCAGTCAATTGGGAGCAGAGTTATTTTCATGCATGAGGTGAGCATACATAGACAATAACAGGGCAAAATCTGAGCCCAGAACCTGTGGGACAACAGTGCTGACCATTATGCCAACCAAATTAATAGCTTGCACTTGTATTTAATGTCCCCTGAAATTCTGCATATATTCATGAAAATGATTTCTCCATTACTGCGGTGGGTTGGCGCCCTGCCCAGGATTGGTTCCTGCCTTGTGCCCTGTGTTGGCTGGGATTGGCTCCAGCAGACCCCCGTGACCCTGTGTTCGGATTCAACGGGTTGGACAATGGATGGATGGATGGATTTCTCCATTACATGCATGCCCCTCATGTAGAGGTCGAAGTAAGCCGTTCATATCTGGATAGTTTAACTAGTGATTTCCATCCAACTTCCCATTCAGTAAATTCATTTAGCTCACTTTCAGCCTATAACATTTAGCCCAAGGCTGAAACCCACCAACTTAGTCCATGTTGTTGTGGGGGAGCAAGGCCTATTTTAGGAAATATTAATAACATTTATCATCAAAAGTAATAATTAAAAAAAATGTAAAAATAAGCAAGCAGTGTTTATTTTTATACAGTGCCTATCACATTACAAGGTACTTCACTAAGTAAGCAAAACAGGATAACAGATAAGTATATAATGAATATATAAGAATGAAAATAAGTATGCTAAATGTACAGTGTAGTTAATTAAATGGGCAGTTTGTTGGAAAAGCGATGGGTTCAGTTTGTCCAGAATTAAATGCAAGAGTGAAAGAAGGCTTCGAGGTGAGACATGATTGTTGTGGCCTATAGAGTCACACTCAAATACTTGGGCAGAGACCTTCACAGTCAGCAAGCTATAAAGGTGAAGGAGACTCCAAAGATGTCAGGAGTCTGGAAAGTTTACACAAGTAGGTGGAGATGAGAGATCTGCTAGAGAGTTGCAATCCAGTAGCAGGGTTTTGAAAACAATTCAGTTTGGGAGAGGAAGCCAGTGAAGCCGGACCAGGTTCATTATCTGAGCAAGTTCATAAATTTCTATGGACACTTGTGTACATAATATCCTGTGATATATCCAATGATGAAAATGAAAATGATAGCAACAATAAGTCCAACAGCCTTTAAGCCCAGGCCCAGTGTTCCCGTGCACACTGTGTTGTAATATCTGGAAAAAGACAAAAAAGTAAGTTAGACAAATGCAATAAAACCTCACTTTACAAGCAGCTTAGAGCAATCATGCACATTTGATTTCCACACTGATACTCCATCACTGGAAAGCATAGAAAAGAAGCCAGGTGAGCTAAATGAGGAGTCTTTGAGTATTAGAGACTATGTGGGCTTTTGATGGAAAGTGTTCACTTCAGGGGAGCCCTGGTACACTAGCAGCCGAACCAAACAACTTTTAATCAGAATGTCTGTTGCATCCACCATACATCAGCACATCGAGTTTAACTGAAAATTTTGAACATTAAATGAGGGTGATTAGAAAAGGCAGGAAGATGTTTTCTTTGTGACTAATTCTTAATCTTGGTTCTCTTTAATAATGTTGCAGGTGTGAGATAAAATGCACTTCTAAATGACATTTAGACCTTGACTGGTCAACTCAGTCCATGGTAGCCATGAGGGCAGGTTTTCATTACATATCAGTACCTAAAATAAATCTAACCTGTGTGTACTGTTTAGCTTATTGCTTAATTTATCTTCTTGTTTCCCAATTTTTAAAATCACATTTAGCATTTCAAAAGAGTTCACCTGAAGACTAGTCTTCTGTAAGTTCAGTCTAACAATCTTTCTTCTCAAAGCTGTACTCTTTCTTCCTCTTTTATGTTCCTGTTATTGGTTTTGTCTCACTTGCTCTCATCTGCTTGTCTTAGCGAGGGCTGTGGTGACAACATTCTGAGGTGGATTGACCAAGGCATCCTATACGCAGTGGAATTCTCCAGCTCCTTCTAGAACCCACATTCTCCCCAAGCTGGGTAAGAAATATAATTCATCCAGCGTACTTGCTATATGGTCTGGTCTCCTCCCAGTGGGCAATGACTGGTACATCTCCAGTGGAAGAAACTTTGGGGTATCCTAAATAGACCCACAGACCATATCAACTAACTCCAGAAAGATATTGCTTCTGCAATGTCTGCTGTATTTTTTAGTGCTCCACAACCCAGGGCAGGAACTTCATTTTGGCTACTTGTACTCCCAATTCATTCATTCAATGACTATTGACTCCTTGCCCACAGTGGAGGATGGGGTTGCAGATAAAATGGTAAATAAAAAGCTTTACTTGAGGACTTTGCTCTTGCTTTACTTCCTCCATTCTGTACAACAACAGTAAAATGCTGCCACTGCACTGATCCATTGATAGCCTTTACACTTACTCATAAGAAAGTACCAAGGAACTTGAACTTTGCCTCATCTAAGGTTTGACTTCTCAGTTCTAATCAAAATTTGACAAACTATAACAAACACCACAGAGGAGTTTTAAATTCATTGATGCTTATGTTTTTCTATGATTACTACCACACACAAAAAAAAAAGGACCACATTGGTAAAAGAAATTCAAAGTCTGTTTATTAAACTTAATATCAGTTAAGTCTCAGAGTAATTAAGTAACTATCTAAACAATCCACTACTTATTCTATTTAAAGAAGACAAACAAATAAACCAAGAAAACTGTCTGTTAACAAAAATAGTAATAACAATAACAAACGGTCACTCCTGGATCTTGAAGGTTTGTCGGGAAACACGAAGCTATGAAACTAATCACTTGAGTTTGACTTTATAATAACATTATTAATACAAAAATGTGCCCTATCAGTTATACCTCGGGCTTAAAAAAACACTGCTTGAAAAGTATCTATACTAATTAAAGGCAAAGCCCTCACTGACTGACTGACTCACTCACTCATCACTAATTCTCCAACTTCCCGTGTAGGTGGAAGGCTGAAATTTGGCAGGCTCGTTCCTTACCGCTTACTTACAAAAGCTGTGCAGGTTTCAAATTCTACGTGTAACGGTCATAACTGGAACCTTATTTCATCCATATACTGTAATAGCCTCCAGCTCGGTCGCCGTGTGATGCGGTTTTGCGTCTCGCATCATCACGCCTCCCACGTAATTGAGTGCCTGCCCATATAAGGTCAATATTCGCGGGTGAAGGACTGTGCTTAGCATATTCATAAGTGCAGCTACTGTGGAAACCCTCTCTCTGCGAAAGTGCGAGAGAAACTTTTAAGTGCCGGGTCTGAGCTAAAATTAAATAAAGCCGTGGACATCGTAAGGTCGCACAAGATAATCCGATGGTTGTGCTGCTTCCAGACACATATTTTCGTATTAAAGCATTTAACCAATCACATTTCAGCCATTGTTTGTTGCCAGGCAGAGAGGCCTTGACAATCCATTGTGCAGGTCCTCTAACACAGAATAAATGTTGATTAAACTGTTGCTTCAACCAATCAGATTTTGAGTTGGTGTCAGTAGGGCCCTCTAGCAGGCGTACAGCAACGTCACCGTATTTAGACCCATTGATTGTATAGAAGCTGATATGAGGAACTCTACGAGGCCACTGAACGCACCACAAGCGGTCAGAGCGCAAGATCCTCGTGCGCACTACGGCCAACTCCATGGCAGGATTCTGGACAATATTATTTGCCAGACACAGACCAGATTTCAAGACCACGAAAAATTGATGTTAGTCACGCTCCTCAACCCCCAGAAGTTTTGGGAATACAAAAAAATTTCCCACATGCAGTCTTCTCCAGTTTAACACAAGAGCCACGGAGCAGTTTTTGATTGTCTCGGCTAAAAACAGAACTGACTGTGATGTATGCCATGGATGATTTTGCAGGAAAATCTCCCACTGATCTCCTTGACTTCCTTCATCAGAAAATTCTGAATGAGAGCATGGGGCAGCTGTACACATTGTTATATTTGGAGGTGATCATTCCCATGTACACTGCTTCTGTCGAGTGGACATTTTCAGCCCTAAAGCGAATTAAAATTTATGCCAGAAATACGATAGGGCAGGTTTGACTGTCAGCATTAACTTCGATGGCAATAGGAAGGGACTTTTTGATGGAACTGAAGCGCACGGATAATCTGTACGACAGAGTAATTTAACTGTTTTTGACGAAACAGAGGAGGATGGATTTTGTTTACAAATAATCCAAATTTTTGGTGAGTAAAATGTTGCGATTTTCCTAAATAATGCAAGTTTATGAGTTATTATTGATGTTTTTTTATGTCTGTCGCGGCTGTAGCTGCAGTAGAAAGGAACTTGTTCAGCCCTGGTTTGTCTATTCAATAAAGGCATTTATTTTGGTTACAGGAGTTATCTATCTGCGATGCAGTGGCTCTTTATACTGTATTTCTGCATATTAAGATGGTTTTTATAACTGTAAATTAGTTTTTGAGGGGCGGGTTGATTCAGACAGAGCACTACTGAAGGCCTAGGTGTGAAATGCATGGTCCGCCACTGGACCAGATGATACGTAAATTTGATGAACATTACAACCCGAAAATAAACGAGACTGTAGAGAGGTTCAGATTATACTTCTCCCAGTGCATCTCTCTAAATCCTCTGTGCGGGAACATTATCATAAGGCTTAACAATCTTATTGCGTAGTGAACACTTCAATGAATGAAACCTTTACAACGGTTGACAAACACGGAATGTAACTTCAAAACAACACGTCCTCCAAATATGAACCTGATTGAAAGAAATAATGATAATCAAATCCTTGATGACAGCAACACTCATAACAGTGACAAAACAATCACATTGACAATCAGATTATGTTATTTTTAAAATGTTTCCTTTTCTTTTTCATAACTTCTTTAACACACTACTTTTCCGCTGTGAAGCGCGGGTATTTTGCTATATATATATATATATATATACAGTATACCCCGATCTACATACTGTGAAATAAACGAACCACATGCCGTGGCGTTAGCCAACTTGCTGACCAACCACAAGTGTTACCTGGTAGGTGACCACCCATACTGTCAGATTGTGATTCAGACTACAAATGCCTTGAATGTAATTACCCCAATCTACAAACTGTCACATAAATGAACCACACGCTGTGGCGCAACGTAAGAGGCTTCGCCGCTGATGCCTGAGGTTCAATTCCCGAGAGAGAGTGCAGTGAGTGTGTACGCCTGATGTGCCCATAATTAGGCTGAAACACGTGTTGCGTACTCTTTTACATTATTTCACAGTAAAAACTATTTCAACCATATATATGTGTGTATATGTGTATATATATGTATATATGTACAGTATATATATGCGGATGTATGTGTATATTTATGTATATATGTAGATATGTATGTATATGTATATATGTATATGTGTATATATGTTTATATATATGTGTGTATGTATGTATGTATGTGTGTGTATATGTATATGTATATATGTTTATATGTGTTTGTGTGTGTGTATATGTATATGACAGCAACACTCATAACAGTGACATAACAATTACATTGTCAATCATGTTACGTTATTATTAAAATGTTTCCTTTTCTTTTTCATTAATTTTTTAACACACTACTTCTCCGCTGCGAAGCGCGGGTATTTTGCTAGTTCATTTATAAGGTACAAGGTTTTAGAAAATGAAGGCTCTAAATTATACTCAAAGGAAGTGCTTCTCTACTGGTGTGGCCTTTTAGATAAATCAGGCCATGTTTCAAAAATTGCTGGTCAAGTCCAATTGCTCATTACATTGGTTGCGCTGACCTGTAGAAAAGAGTTCACACTGAGTTGTGAATTACCCCCCAAGCCACACCGAAACTATTCTGACCTATCAGAGTGGCCAAGCAGCGTCATAAGACCAGTTCTGTGTGTGTTTAGTTTAGTTTGCCATTTTCCTGGGGTTACTCACGTTCACTTGACTTGTCATTGTTTTTAAAAAACTGCCCTCTACCCGTCAAATGATTTGTTGCAGCAGTCTGACTATTTACTCATCTTTACTTTTATCTTAGCTTCAGCATTTTCAGACATGTAGAGGTAGTTGTACTGTCACATGAATACAGTACAGCGAACATTTTAATCAAATGTCTTTATCTTGTGAGTCTTCTTGTGAGTAGAAAATGAGGAATTTTCCAAATTTCATTACAATTCCATTAAAGTCTCAAGTTTAAGTGATGTGCAAAATTTTATTTATATTACTAACTGATTAGACAGCCAGAAGTTCAGAAGTGATATATATTATGCACTTCAGAATGTTTTTCTCGATGGATGAATAAATGCTAATTATAGTGTAATACTTGTTAAAAAGTAGCCCATAAAAATTTATCCTGTGAAAGTCCTTCTTTTCCTGCAGACACTGATCAAAAATAGCACAACTGGCAGGGAAAAGCCAGGGACCTGGCAACACTGTGAGGGAAATTTCCTGAATTCATACAAGCTTATCCAGTTGAGTGAATGCCCACTTTTTCCTGTAATGTCCATTAGGTGACAGCAAACAGCATGAAAGTTAAACAAGCAAAAAAAAAAAAATGAAAACAGGTAAACTGATCTCCCACATCTGAGTAGCACTTTTTAAATGACATGACGACACAACCTCCCTCAGCAGCACAGAACAAGAAGAGCCAGCAGTCTGATTGGTCACTTGAACAGGCTGAGTTATCCTTTAGTTGACTGTCTAAGACAGGGGTGGGCAGATTCAGTCCTGGAGGGCCGCAGTGGCTGCAAGTTTTTGTTCCAACCCAATTGCTTAATAAGAAGCACTTATTGCTCAAGTAACACACTTTAGTTGTCTCACTCGTTAAGATTTTGAACCCTAATTGCTTATTTTAGTCTTAAACAGCTGTAGTCTTGGTTTTTAACTGCTCCTTATTAGCAATAAGATGCAAATGACAAAATAAACCAGCATTTCTACATTTAGCTTGTTACCATTTATACCCTGCGGTGGGTTGGCACCCTGCCCAGGATTGGTTCCTGCCTTGTGCCCTGTGTTGGCTGGGATTGGCTCCAGCAGACCCCCGTGACCCTATTCGGATTCAGCGGGTTAGGGAATGGATGGATGGATGGATGGACCATTTATACCTGAGTGTATTTATTGCACACTGTTGGGTTTAATTAAATACTTGGAAGGAAAGTAAAGAGAAAAAAAGTGAAGCACTGAGAATAACTCATCTGTTTTAGACTTCAAATCATTTGGATGATATCCTTAGAAAGGAAAACAAAATCTGCGATATGAGAATGACTTGACATGGCAGAGTTAAAGCACTAGCATGCCATGAAGTTAAATTATTGATAAGGATTGGTTTTTAATTTAGCAACTGGGTTGAAACAAAAACCTGCAACCACTGCGGCCCTTCAGGACTGACTTTGCCCACCCGTGGCCTAAGACTTGCTATTTGCATTCTGAAGCTGTGGACCCCAGTGTGTTGGGGGGTGATCTGTGAATGGAGTGTCACTTGTGTAAAAAGAAGCCGGTCATTTCAGAATACAAATAAACAGAAGCAGAACAAAATCAAAATCTGTTTTAGTGGTCTCTTCTTGTCAAGCTCTAAAATCACTTTAGGGGTGTGAGGTGGTCTTTCTTTTGTCATTTTTTGACATATCAGGGAAATACACCCCCCTAGTTGCTCTCAGAATTTAGCCTAAAAGGAGACTCACTCACCCCGCAGATGGCGCCTCAACCCGCTTCTATTAGCTGACGAGAATTGTACTGAATTTATATCCAAACAAATCAAATTCTTTCTAGAGACAAATACATCCCCTGAGATCTCTGCAGGAATACTCTGGGAAACTCTTAAGGCCTTCTTAAGAGGACAGATTATCTCATATCTTTCCCACAGAAATAAATCCGAAGCGAAGAAAGTAGCAGAGATAAAAAGCGAAATTACTAAAATAGATGAAGAACATGCCAGACTACCAAGCGAGACTCTACATAAGAGGAGGCAGGCTCTACATTCAGAATTAAACCTCTTGACAACTAAAGAAACTGAACATCTAATTTACAAATCCAGACATCATTATTATGAACATGGAGAGAAAGCTAATAAGCTTTTAGTGCAACAAATTCACAAGCAAGATGTACGCAACGCAATCTCGGTAATCACTAACACGAACGGAGATAAAATCATCGAACACAAAAATATAATGTACACTTTTAGAGTCTACTATAAATCCCTATATACTACTGAGTTTAAAGAAGACAATATACAATCTAATGCATTTCTGGATACATTACAGATACCACAAATTGACGCTTTTAGTGTGGAGGAACTTGATAAACCTCTGTCATTATCAGAATTACTGGATGCTATAAAGTCACTCCAAGGTGGAAAAGCAGCAGGCCCTGACGGCTACCCTGCAGAGTTTTACAAGAAATTCTCCGCTCAGCTAGCTCCCCTCCTATTAGCAACATTTACAGAAGCCAGAGATAACCAATCTCTTCCACAAACCTTTCGCCAAGCACTAATCACTGTCTTTCCAAAACAAAATAAGGACTTATTACAATGTGCATCATACAGACCAATTTCACTTCTGAATAACGACGTTAAAATACTCTCTAAAATCATAGCTAGAAGGATGGAGAAAGTGCTCCCCTCGTAATATCACAAGACCAAACTGGATTTATTAGGGGCCGACACTTATCTTCAAATCTTCACGCCTGTTTAATGTAATATACTCACCAACTAAATCAAACACCCCAGAAATATTATTATCATTGGATGCAGAAAAGCATTCGACATGATTGAATGGAAATACCTTTTACTATTTTGGAGAAGTTTGGGTTTGGCCCAACATTTGTGCATGGATTAAATTACTGTATACTAACCCAGAAGCTTCAGTTTGCATCAATAACATTTGCTCAGACTACTTTAAACTAGAACGTGGCACAAGACAAGGATGCCCTTTGTCACCTGCTGTTTGCAATTGCCATTGAACCACTGGCAATACATTGTCGAAATAGTGATCAGATAAAGGGGATTAGCAGAGAAGGACTGGAACAGAAAATCTCATTATATGCAGATGACATGGTACTGTATATATCGGACCCAGAAAATTCTGTGCCTGCAGTCTTAGCAGCACTCACAGAATTTCAAAAGCTCTCTGGTCTCAGAATTAATCTGAATAAAAGTGTACTCTTTCCGTGAATTCTCAAGCATATAATATTAGATTAGACACCCTACCTTTTATCATTGCAGAACAGTTTAAATACCTAGGGTAAACATCACAAGTAAACATAAAGCTCTTTATCAACAAAATTTCGTCGTCTGCATGGAAAAAATTAAACAAGACTTGCATAGATGGTCAACCCTTCATCTCACACTAGCTGGAAGAATTAACACTGTTAAGATGAATATTCTTCCTAAGCTCCTTTTTATTTCAAAACATACCAATATACATTAATAAATCATTCTTTAAGCAATTAGATTCAACAATAACCTCATTTATTTGGAATTCAAAACATCCACGCATCAAAAGAGCGACCCTACAAAGACAAAAGGCAGAAGGTGGCATGGCTCTACCTAACTTCCAGTTTTATTACTGGGCGCAAATATACAGTCGATAAGAACCTGGACACAAATAGAAGAACATACACAGGCATGGACCGCAATAGAAGTAAAATCCTGCAGTACTTCTTTGTATTCCTTGCTCTGTGCTCCAATAAACACACGCTATGGGCAATACACTAATAACCCAATTGTGCTCCACTCACTTAGAATCTGGAACCAATGTAGAAAGCATTTTAAGACGGAGAAGCTTCTTCTGTGGCACCCTGCAAGAGAACCACCTCTTTCAACCTTCACAAACATATGCAGTTTTAATATCTGGAAAAATTTGGAATTAACTTGCTTAGAGATCTTTATATAGACAACGCCTTTGCATCCTATGAACAATTACATTCCAAATTTAACATTCCAGCTACAATTTCTTTCACTATCTTCAAATCAGGAACTTTGTTAAACAGAACCTTCCAGATTTTCCTCATCTTGCACCCTCATCCACGCTGGAAAAATATTGCTCAATTTCAAGGAGTTAGACTCCATCTCTACAATATATAAACTCCTTTTACAATCCCTTCCTTTCAAAGATCCAAGAGGACACTGGGAAAATGATCTCTCAATTAATATATCAGAAAAGGAGTGGAAAGTAGCAATGCAGAGAATTCACTCGAGCTCCATATGCGCAAAGCATACAATTATACAACTCAAAATTATATATCGAGCACATCTGTCTCGACTAAAACTCTCCAAAATGTTTCCAGGGCATGATCCAACCTGCGAACGTTGCAACCAAGCCCCAGCCTCACTGGGTCACATGTTCTGGGCCTGCACCAAATTAACATTATTCTGGACAAAAATTTTTAATTACCTCTCAGACAGCCTTGGACTCACAATCCCTCCTAACCCATTAACAGCTGTGTTTGGGGTTCTTCCAGAGGGCTTAAAGTGGAGAAGGACAAACAAATTGTGATTGCATTCACTACACTGTTGGCACGCAGACTTATTCTGATAAACTGGAAGAACCCAAACTCTCCTCTTTTAAGTCAGTGGGAAACTGATGTGTTATACTATTTGAAATTGGAAAAATCAAATACTCAGTTAGAGGATCTGTACAGACTTTTTCAAAACATGGCAGGATCTAATCAGTAATATTTTTAAAATAAGTTCATAAAGCACAGAGAATTTATTAATTTAGGTATTTTTACAAGCCTTAAATTTTACACCGTTTGGCTTGCTCTCTCTCTCAGGGTGGGGATCGATCTGTTCTTAACATAATTCTTTTTTTTTGTAAAAACTTGATTGCTATGTATGGATTGTAATAAAATTAATAAAAAAATAAATAAATAAAAGGAGACTTTTGTGACCATTTAGAGGTTGTGTCTCACAGGCACTTTCAGAGATGCCTCCCTAAGGTGACATTATTTCACAACTTCCTTTTGGGAAGGAGTAATGTATTCATGTACTGGATATTTATGACTGGCTTCTTGTTAGTCTCGTGTTAGCTCCTTTTTAGTTGTCCCTGAGTATCTTTAAAAAGAGAAGGTTCCCAATAATCCCAGCCTGTGATAATGTGCTGTTATCTGTCATCCAGTTGGCATTCTGTCCTCCTGAAAGCATTTCTTCGCCTCTCTTTTGCTCTTTAAATAGAGACAGCATCTTAGGTTCCTGTGAGGTCTCCTGACATGTCTGATCCTGAAAGAACATTACTACATCCCTCTCCTTCCTGAACAGCTAACAGAACACATACTCAGTTTACTACTCCTGTCAGAATTTTTTTTCCCGCACTGCCATTTTGATTTGCATCTCCATAACCAGTATACATCTTCTTGTGTTTTCCCACCCATGACTAAGAAGAAGTCACTAATGTTAAACATGAATGCACTGCTTACTTATGACAAAATACACCCCTCTAAAGTATCTGTGCTTTTTAGCTGTAAAGACAATGATACTCACTCAAGTAATGCAGTAGAGCAAACAGCACCGCAGACTGGGGCTTCCAAGTATGGAGGCTGAGCTTAATACTGTCACCCAGTGTGTGCTGTAGGTCAGTAAGCTGGCATTAATCAGCGGACATGTAAGTTTTCTGTCAAACTGTGCAAAGTTTTACCAACACTTCTGCGTTCTTCAAGCTAACAAAACTATTTAATGGACACAAGTGGATTTGTTAAAGGAGTCTGTGGAAGTGCAAACACTGCACATGTCGTTATCAATGATGTTGTTTTACTGATTCATGATAGATGCATTATAATGATGTTTGGTAAAGAATCATTTGTTTTTTCATATAGTTGCAAATATAATTGAACAGTCTACAAAGTTTGCTTAATTTGTACTTTATATCTGTAAATAAATGGCTATAAGAAGTATGCACCCTTGATCCCATACTTTCTCACATTTTATTGTTTTACTGTCACAGATATGATGATATATGAGAAATGATAAGAAAACTAAGGGTTTCAGCCAAGCACCACAAAAACTGGTACCCACCAGGTGAGTAGGGGGAGTGCACAAGATTTAGACTTACCAAGACTCATCAAACTGCTTATAACTTACCCCATCATCCTTGAGGGCTCACTTGAAATGGTGCCAAAGCTGACCTGATCGTTTCGGGTATCATTACTCGGCACGTACTGAACGTCTGTCCCCAGTGCTGCCATTTTCGGTTCTGTGTTCTGATTAAAAATATATACAGTATGTACAGGTATGTCATGAGAATACTGAGAAAGTTGCTTATATAACATGCACACTTCAGTTCTGGTTCAACCAAACATTAGAAGGGGCAAGACTCATGATCTAAGCTACTTGTGAGTAAGTGCTAGACATAGAGGTTCCATCATCTTAGAAACAGCTGTCTCAGAGAATCCATCCATCCATCCATTATCCAGTCCACTATATCCTAACAACAGGGTCACGGGGTTTTGCTGGAGCCAATCCCAGCCAACACAGGACGTAAAGCAGGAAACAAACCCTGGGCAGGGTGCGAGCCCACCACATGGCACGCACACACACACACCCACACACCAAGCACACACTAGGGACAATTTTAGGATCATCTTGTATCACCCCAGTCCCAAAGGCATCACGTTCTAGTGAACTGAATGACTTCCGGCCTGTGGCTCTGATGTCACATGTGATGAACCATGGAGCGGCTGCTGCTTCACCACCAGAGGGTACAGACCTATAAATACCTGGGTGTGCAGCTGGATGATAAATTGGACTGGACTGGACTGCTAATACTGATGCTTTGTGTAAGAAAGGTCAGAGCCGACTATACTTCCTTAGAAGGTTGGCGTCCTTCAACATATGCAATAAGATGCTGCAGATGTTCTACCAGACGCTTGTGGCGAGTGCCCTCTTCTATGCGGTGGTGTGCTGGGGAGGCAGCATAAAGAAGAAGGAAGCCTCACACCTGGACAAACTAGTGAGGAAGGCAGGCCCTATTGTAGGAATGAAGCTGGACAATTTGACATCCGTGGCACAGTGACGGGCACTAAGCAAGCTCCTGTCAATCATGGAGAATTCACTTCATCCACTTAACATTGTCATCTCCAGGCAGAGGAGCAGCTTCAGTGACAGACTGAGGAGATCATCCCTCCCGCACACTATGCGACTCTTCAGTTCCACCCGGGGGGAAGGGGGTATTAAACGTTAACATTATTCAAAGTTATTGTCTGTTTTTACCTGCATTTTTATTACTCTACAATTTAATATTTTTTTTGTATGAATACACTGCTGCTGGATTATGTGAATTTCCCTTGGGATTAATAAAGTATCTATCTAGCTATCTATCTATCTAGGATCGCCACTGCACCTAACCTGCATGTCTTTGGACTGTGGGAGGAAACCCACTCAAACACTGGGAGAACATGCAAACTCCACGCAGGGAGGACATGGGAAGTGAACCCGGGTCTCCTAACTGCGGGGCAGCAGTGCTACCCACTACGCCACCATGCCGCCCGTCTCAGAGAATGGTGCCATAAATAGAAAAAAATGTTTAGTGTACGGCTGTTCTGTGGATGAAAACATGTTGTTAATAGGAGAAGTCTGTTTTTCATGTTTAAGTTAACAGAAGAGCACTAATATTGAAATAATGGCTCCTTATAATTGCGTTGTACAGAATAGAACTGCTAAAGGCCCAGCACACTGGACCTTAAAGCAAATGGGATGCAGCAGCAGAAGACTGTATAAAGGTTGTACTCCTGGAAAATTAGACTACAGTAGGCATGTCATCACCAGAAACGGATGATAGAAGACCAGAGAAATATTGCCTAGTCTTATAAATGCAGGTGGTATGGTTCAAAGTTGGCATTAACAGCATAAATCTGAGGATCTGTCCTGCCTTGTGTCATTTGCACAGCCTGGTGGTGATAGTGTAATGATGTGAGAAATGTTTTTTTGATAAAATCATTAAGCTTCTTAATGTAAACTGAGCATTTTTTTAATAACACAGCATGGCTCAGCATCCATTTAGCCTAGCCACTGTCAAGACAATGTGACAAGCACACAACATCTCAACCCAGTTCTAGTTTACTCCTGTGGTCTGCACTATTCCTTTACAAAAACCCAACATAACACCTTCATGATGAGGCGCAACAAGAGTATCTCATTAAGAATTTGTTACTGAAAAATCTACAGGAACCACATGATGCTATTGAGAGAACATGACCTGATCTATAGGCGAAAGGAGTGTGCTAGATATATGTACATAAAAACAGTCATTCTATGTATATCAAAATACTGGAATACACACATATCTCTCTGTTTATAAAAACGTTTTGGTTTTCCTTTCCTAAATTATGATGAAAGCCCTGATCTTCTGCCTGTTTGTGAAATCAGATTCCATCACTAGATGTATCACCCATTCAAAATCATCAGCAAGGTATTTTAATATGACATTTAAAACAGAAAAATAGTTACTTTAAAAAGTGGGTAAAGAAATACAGTCTAAAAGACCCAAACATGCACTTACCTGAGTATTGACGTAGGTTAAGGGTCTAAGAGAGTGACGGGTTTGCAGCTGCCACCTCGCTGAGCAGCCCAGCATGTGAGGAGCTCAAGGTTCATTCTTGCATATCACTCAGGAGGGCCAGTCTGACTAAAGAGTGATCCTTGGTCATTCAAGGAATGCAAGGAGGAGGAGGTGGAGGTGGAGGTGGAGGGGCAGAAAAAGCTGAAGGACTTTGCACAGACAGTTGGGAATTTTACTTTTCTGTAATAAAGAAGAAAACAGGCTGGACTTACTACAAAGCTCACTGTCTTCACTTAAGCCAAACTAGGGCAGATAAATTAGAAACAAAAACAAAATATTCAGTTCTGTACTCCACATACCCTTTTAATATGCTTTACAAGTAGAATTAAGGAATCACTTACAACTTTAATCTTTAATCTGTTCTAAGAAAACTAAGAAAAGGACATTACAGTAGGGACTCTTACCAATTTACATTACATAACACATTCAATTTCATACTATATAACACTAGTAACACTCCTAGATATGCTTTGCAGGACAAATAAAAATATAATATAAGTTTACAGTGTACAACCAATTGACAAAATAAAAAAAAGAGTCATTAAATTGCCTTAATAGGACATTCAGTCAGCACCAGACACCAGACCTGTTTCAATGTGCTAAATGTTTAGAAATTTATTGAAGGCATAGATAACCCTGAACTGATGTTTGGATGATGGTGGTAGAAAATACTGTCTCTAGAACTACTCCAGAATGAGTTAAGTCGTATAGACTTGGGCATCATGGCATATAGTAAACATCATTGCCATGCAGACCTACAAATATTAATTCACAGCTAGGGTCCTACAAATGGAGGCACTTGTTTTGGATTCTGCTATTACTTGGAAAGAATTGCTCCATCACCAAGGGAATTTCATCTTATTTTTTGGCTTCATATTGTTCTATAAGAGAATAAATCATTCTACATTAAATCAAAGCAAATTACATCAAATCTAGAACCTTTCACTGTGGCGCCCAAGCCCATAGACCTCTTGTGGTGCATGACAAACATATATTCATACTCTTGCTCAGAAATGATAATTCACCAGACCATAAAAGTAATACTTGTCAACCATGTCACCTGAGAGTGGCAACACATTGCATGTTGACCAGACAAAGTTTTCAACTGAATTTGCTTGATTAAAATTCCTGCTCATATCAAATTGCAATCTGAAGTCCTTCAGTCCACAGTTGCTATCTGTTTTTGCTTATATTGCGAATCACTGCACAAATGTTATAGTTAAGGAGTCTGCATTTATATCCAAATCTGTCTCTAGATGGTAATACCTTTCTTTCTAACTTCCATGGTGAGAATCACCTATGAAATATCAGTCAAATGAGCAGTTTTCATCACTGATGCTCCTGTCAAATGTGCCCTTACATCTTAACTCTCTCTCAGAGTTACTGAGGTCTTAATTTGGAGTCAGCCTTGGCACAATAATGAGCAAATGGGTCTGTCCATCATTTTCATAAGTAAACATAAGTATAAAGAGATGCTTCAGTATAATTTGTATCCCTCAATTACTCACATTTTGCTTTTACTTTGTGACCTTTTTGGATGTTAACTTAACCCAAAGTTTTTTTTTTTGTTAGCGGCCCAATTTACTAAACAGTTTGGAGTGGCAGCAGTGTCTTGTATGGACAGTTAAAAGACAATAATTAAAGAACAGGGAGAACAGGTGAATCTTCAGTCTGGATTTGAGTGTTGATTATTATTGTTAATTATACTAATATATAAATCTTCACTGGCACCACTAACAGGAGCACGACATGCTAAAACAACAAGCCTTGAGATCATTGGGGATAATAGTATTCATAATATTCATAAGGTAGATCATTTCTCAGTTCCCTATAGCTAAAGCTTCTGCCTCCTACAGTGGGTGTTGCTTGGTCATTACAATTTTAAGCCTTTGGGCAACAAAGATTTTGCTTCCTGAACAATTTTTCTGTATCTTATGAATCACAAAAAATACTTTAAAATGTTCCTGTCTCATATCTGTTTTATTGCAATTCCCTATGTTTGTGATTTTCTTCCATAAGTATACATATACAGTACAACAACTACAATTGGAACATCTGTGGTCATCAAAAAGTAATGGCACTGTTACTAGGAATGCAGCTCAGACAAACCAAATTCTGTTTCTTCATCTGCGAATGAGACAGCCACACTAAAGAGTCTCATTACATTTAAAAGAACTGGTCACTCCATAACCATTTGCTTTCAGCGCAGAAAAACGTGGCACATAAACCACTTGTCACCTCAACACAGATATTTTTGCTTTCTCTTCATATAAAGCCTGGTCTGATGAAACATTTCTTGAAAATGATGAAAGAAGGTGAAGGATTTGAATATTTGAGACAATGAGTGCAATGAAATGGACAGGTACTGGGGTTGCTGGAAAGAAGACTGGAAATGTCAGTGGCGGAGAGAGGAGAGAAAGAGGAGAATGGTATGGTATGTTCAGGAGGAAGTAGACTGGCCAGTAAGGGTGGTGACAACTGACTGCTGATGAAAGACGCCTATTCCTGTAAGAGGTTTTGCTAATTCATCAAAATTCAAGGATGTGAAGGGTGGAGGCAGTGAAGGGTTGAGGAGAGATGTGAAAGTAGAGAACAAACTATGAGTATCAGAAGTGTTGCTAATCCTGTTTTAAAAGAAATTTCCCTTAGTGTTGGTAGTAGAAGAAGAAAAAGAAGATAGAAGAGATTGACAAATATCCAAATCTGCCTAGGCATTTGACTTCCTCCATTTTCTTTCAGTTGTTCTACAATAAGCTCTGTCTATAGACAGCATAAAACTTCAGAAGGTCATGAGCAGGAGGGCCTTTTCCAGCATCAAGGCTAGAGGACAGAGATATTTCCATGAATAACTGATGCCAAGGAAGGAAGGTGTCTGTGTTGGTCCACAAATCAAGCACATCATCAATGACAAGTGATTCGAAGATCTGCTAGCATGTCTGGAAGAGATTGTATACAGGAGAAGGCATTCAAGGATGTTGGGAATTTTTCAGGGAACTGCAGACCACCAAACTATGTTTAGCTGGTTGACAAAATGCTTTAAGCAAACAAAACAAAGATGTTCAACATGTTGTTAAAGATTCATTTCCTGCATCCACATTTGGACTTCTTCCTTACTAATCTTGGTGCAGTTAGTGAGTGGAGGGAGAAGGACCGGCGGCAAGAAGGAACTGTTTATTGTGTTGTTGGGTGATTGATGCACTGTCCTGTGGGGAGCAGGGTGAAACTCTCCCCAATTGTAAATAAACAGATGTTGTGTGACAAAATCTGGCTCCTGTCTGTCTGTGTCTGGGTTATGGAGGATGTACATGCCCTGGTGGCTCACAATGGCATCCCAGATGGGACTCCTGGCCGTCTGTTGGCAGGAGCCCCTTAAATAATTTTGTGGCCCAAACCAACACAGCCGCACAAGGCACACAGCAGCGTGAAGGTACTCACGCGCAGCAGCAGCACAGCCACACGCACACACGCATTTTTCAGGCCCTGAAGCCATGCTTGAAGAAAAGACCTGCAGAAACTCACAGAAGCACCGCTCCCTCCTAATGGGGAAGAAGAAGCCCAGACGGGGATTAAAAGCAGTGGGAACCCACAGTGGCATAGCTATGGGTGGGCGGAGAGGGGCGGCGTTTTTTGGGGCAGCGTTATTGGCCAAAATGCTCAGTACAATTTATGTGTAAGCAGTAGGGTTCGGAAAAATATCACTCATAAATGAAAAAAGTAAAATTCTCTGATTTTTATCCACAAATGCTTCAAAAATAATTTTTAGACTGTCCTTCTGTGACAGTATCAGACACAGCAATAACAAAAATAAACTAATTCACTAATTTATAATTTAATTTCGTTATCAATCCAAATGCGTTCTTGCTCTGTGCAGAAAACATCCCCACCTATCACTTCTATACTACACTGGTTCTGGTTTTCGCAGTGTAATTATATTAAACTAATAATAAGAACACGGCTTATCAGTGCATCTATATTATATTCTTGTCTAGTTAATGCTTATAAATGCTTATAAATAATTATATCTGAAAACTTATTGCTGTTTCTCTATATATGAATAAACCTATACAAAATTTATCTTAATTTTTCTCTATACGTCATTTTAATTTTCTATTTAAATAGTTTAACATATTCAGATATGTTGGAGGGCGGCAAATTGAAGCACCGCCCAGTCCCGAGTGGCACGAACTTTAGCTATGCCACTGGGCACCCACTCACCCGCTGCCACAGGCAGCACCCAGATCGGTGTAGCGGAAGAAGAGGCAGGATGAGAGACACACATGCCAGAAAGAAGAATACAGGAGGTAGGTGTAAGACGCAGGGACCGATTGCCAAGCCACACCGATCTGAGGAGCGACGACAGGGCAAACTTACAGGAAGACCTGCGCCCACTGCCCTCTAATGGACGACCGCCGGAGGAGGACTGCCTGGACTCTTACACACCCATCGGGGCCACTCCAAGGGAAGAGGGGGCAGTGGGGGGCATGCCCAGATGGAGCAAAGAGAAGTGAAAAAAAAAATGGTCAGAAGTGTGTAGTGGAGTGACAGTTTTGTTAGTGGGTATACAGATCAGTTATGGAACAAGGGCCAGATGTTTAACAGCTTTTTGAGTTGAAGGGTGTGGAGCTGTGAAAATCTGAAAGATGAAATAAGAGAAAGGAAGTCTGGAAAAGGAGGACTGCCCATACAGAAATTCATGTCCCTTATGGAAAATATTAGTGCCATCACTGCAGTATGTACATAATGATCTCAAGATGCAGGAGGAGGAGACGGTTAGACCTCCTTAAAATTGAGAACCAAAACATTGTTAGAAGGTAGGGCCTTTGGCCACAGGTCAGCAGTGTGAACTTTCCACCTGTAGGAATAATCAATGCATCAAGTTGAGCTTTCTGCACACTTTGGACTGTTTCTGCATGTAATACTGGGGTTTTACTCTGAGACACTGGGGAAACTGGAGGAAAAAATATGTACAGTGCATCTGGAAAGTATTCACAACGCATCACTTTTTCCACGTTTTGTTATGTTACAGCCTTATTCCAAAATGGATTAAATTAATTTTTTCCTCAGAATTCTACACACAACACCCCATAATGACAACGTGAAAAAAGTTTACTTGAAAAAATTTATTAAAAATAAAAAAAATAAGAAATCACATGTACATAAGTATTCACAGCCTTTGCCATGAAGCTCCAAATTGAGCTCAGGTGCATCCTGTTTCCCCTGATCATCCTTGAGATGTTTCTGCAGCTTCATTGGAGTCCACCTGTGGTAAATTCAGTTGATTGGACATGATTTGGAAAGGCACACACCTGTCTATATAAGGTCCCACAGTTGACAGTTCATGTCAGAGCACAAACCAAGCATGAAGTCAAAGGAATTGTCTGTAGACCTCCGAGACAGGATTGTCTCGAGGCACAAATCTGGGGACGGTTACAGAAAAATTTCTGCTGCTTTGATGGTCCCAATGAGCACAGTGGCCTCCATCATCCGTAGGTGGAAGAAGTTTGAAACCACCAGGACTCTTCCTAGAGCTGGCCAGGCATCTAAACTGAGCGATCGGGGGAGAAGGGCCTTAGTCAGGGAGGTGACCAAGAACCCGATGGTCACTCTGTCAGAGCTGCAGAGGTCCTCTGTGGAGAGAGGAGAACCTTCCGGAAGGACAACCATCTCAGCAATCCACCAATCAGGCCTGTATGGTAGAGTGGCCAGATGGAAGCCACTCCTTAGTAAAAGGCACATGGCAGCCCACCTGGAGTTTGCCAAAAGGCACCTGAAAGACTCTCAGACAATGAGAAACAAAATTCTCTGGTCTGATGAGACAAAGATTGAACTCTTTGGTGTGAATGCCAGGCGTCATGTTTGGAGGAAACCAGGCACCGCTCATCACCAGGCTAATACCATCCCTACAGTGAAGCATGGTGGTGGCAGCATCATGCTGTGGGGATGTTTTTCAGCGGCAGGAACTGGGAGACTAGTCAGGATAAAGGGAAAGATGACTGCAGCAATGTACAGAGACATCCTGGATGAAAACCTGCTCCAGAGCTCTCTTGACCTCAGACTGGGGCAACGAATGGTTCATCTTTCAGCAGGACAACGACCCTAAGCACACAGCCAAGATATCAAAGGAGTGGCTTCAGGACAACTCTGTGAACGCCCTTGAGTGGCCCAGCCAGAGCCCAAACTTGAATCCGATTGAACATCTCTGGAGAGATCTTAAAATGGCTGTGCACCGACGCTTCCCATCCAACCTGATGGCGCTTGAGAGACGCTGCAAAGAGGAATGGGCAAAACTGGCCAAGGATAGGTGTGCCAAGCTTGTGGCATCATATTCAAAAAGACTTGAGGCTGTAATTGCTGCCAAAGGTGCCTCGACAAAGTATTGTGCAAAGGCTGTGAATACTTATGTACATGTGATTTCTCAGTTTTTTATTTTTAATAAATTTGCAAAAACCTCAAGTAAACTTTTTTCATGTTGTTATTATGGGGTGTTGTGTGTAGAATTCTGAGAAAAAAAATGAATTTAATCTATTTTGGAATAAGGCTGTAACATAACAGAATATGGAAAAAGTGATGCGCTGTGAATACTTTCCGGATGCACTGTAGTTAAACTATAAACGTCACTAACACATTGAAGTCAAGAAAGACACACTAAAGATCTAAACAAAAAAGATGTACACATTATCCTCCCTCCTGGACCTGCCCCTTCCTGCCTGGAACCCATATGACCAGAAGTTCAGCCATTTTCAGTCAGTTCAATTCTCAGCTCACGTCTGAAAGGACATGAGCTGCAACTTGTTACATGCTTTTCCATTATTGCCTGATTTCAATTAAACAGGATAACCAGGGTGGAGCCCCAACACGTTGACTTTTATTTGTCTCCTCTTTACAGTATGTACAGCACTTTGTGCTTGTGAATCAGACCCAGATTACAAAAAATTAAATGTCAATGGTTAATAAGTGGGTGGCACGTTGGCGCATTGGGTAGCGCTGCTGCCTCGCCGTTAGGAGACCTGGGTTCGCTTCCCGGGTCCCTCCTGCGTGGAGTTTGCATGTTCTCCCCGTGTCTGCGTGGGTTTCCTCCCACAGTCCAAAGACATGCAGGTTAGGTGGATTGGCGATTCTAAATTGTCCTTGGTGTGTGTGTGTTCCCTTGGGTGGGCTGCTCGGGTTTTGTTTCCTGCCTTGCACCCTGTGTTGGCTGGGTTTGGCTCCAGCAGACCCCCGTGACCCTGTAGTTAGGATATAGCAGGTTGGATAATGGATGGATGATTAATAAATTTAATGTGTTATGTAGATGAAAGCCACAAATCATAAACATACCAAGAGTCTATATACTTAGCGATATTCAAATAACATCCAAATCATATCTTTTGTCAAAAAATCTTAAAATCAGCAAGTCCAAGCAAATGAAAATGAGCCAGGAGTTGAGTAGGTGATGTTAAGAGTAGATTTGCCACTTAGAAGCCAGCACTAATAATAACCATATAATTCAGTGAACAGTTCACTTCTAAAATGTTCCAAAACAAATTATTTTCTTTAATATTCATTGCATGGATTCTCATAATGTACAAAGTTCAAATTCCAAATCCATCCTTCGATATAAAAAGTAAAAGTGAAAGTGACAGGACAATTAAACTCAAAAAATAAGAGTACATGTGTTTATACGCAGACAAAATTTACTTTTTTCAGCAATTTAAAGATATTTAGACTGCAAAATTGTTTTGATTTAAAATGCTACAATAAAGAAATTCACCTTTCTTCAAAGGGTTCACATCTCAGGTCCTCCCTGTGTGGAGTTTGCATGTTCTCCATGTGTCTACATGGGTTTCCTCTGGGTGCTCTGGTTTCCCCCCATGCTTCAAAGACATGTAGACTAGACGAACTGGTGGTCCTAAATTGGCCCTAGTGTGTGGTTGGTGTGTGTGTGTGTGTGTGTGTTCTCCCTGTGATTGACTGGCACCCTGCCCAGGGTTTGTTCTTGCTGTTCACCCTGTGCTAACTGGAATAGGCTCCAGCAGACCCCTGCAACTCTCATCAGGACTAAACAGGTTAGAAAATGACTGACTGACCTTTCTTCAAGAACAGAAATAGATGGGAAGCCAGAGGATTGTTATAGCAGTCTTGTAGTAGAGCTAAGTAAAGTGTTGTAGCAGAAATGTGCTTTACTAAGGGCTCTGTGGTCATCTATGAATTTCATTAGGTGACAATAACAAACCAGCTTCCTACAGCATTGGCTCAAGCAGGGCCCCCTATAGCCAATGAGGTCTCTATTTCTGTAGATGACGATGGTCCATTCCGTGCTCTATGGATTTTGAAAGTAGGCAGAATACAATGCAGTCAGAGTTCACACTGACATAGGAGATGTTGACCAGGCCACAGCCTTTTTCTCTGTTTAAAACTCTAGAGCACGGGTGTCAAACTCCGGTCCTGGAGGGCCACAGTGGCTGCAGGTTTTAATTCTAACCATCTTCTTCATTAGTGACCACTTTTTTGCTGCTAATTAACTTATTTTGCCTTAGTTTTAATTCCTTAGTTGCCTCTTTTTCCTTAATTAGCAGCCAAACAATTATGAGACACAAAACAAACCGCCACATGACCAGCTCACCTGTGCCCATCACACAATATCTGAAAATAAAGAAAGGTGAAGGTCTCAGTAAGATTGATCTCTCAGCTCACCAAAACATTTTGACTGTGTTCTTAGGAAAAAGAGAAGATGAACAGTTTTGGAAATGTCTGCTGTGGCAGAAGGAGAGCAGCAACGAGCCATGGAATTAAATAATGAGTTCCAGCTTCTCATTAAGAGATTGGTTGGAGTGAAACTGGTTGGACTTTGAAATCCCAGTTTAGCTGGTCATCTGTTGGCTCATTTTACATCTCATTTCTGTTTGGCTGCCATTTAATGAAGAAAGGAATCAAATCAGAGGACTGAATCCTTAAAAACAGGGCTATTAAAATGAAGGGAAAAGGAGTTAATTATCAATGAAAACTGGTCACTGATTAGGAAAAGCGTTAGAATGAAAACCTGCAGCCACTGCGGCCCTCCGGGACTGGAGTTCGACATCCCTGCTCTAGAGTTTTGGTGGCCAGCTACGATCCTGACTGCAGGTTTCTGTTCCAACTCAGTTGCTTAAAGAGAATCCAATCCTCACCAATATCAGAGTTTATTTAATTTCATGGCTTGTTAGTATTTTAACTCTACCAGATCAGTTCATTCTTAAATCACAGATTTTTGTTTTCCTATCTAATGATATCATCCAAGTGATTTGAAGCCTAAAACGGGTGAGTAATTTTCAGTTCTTCACTTTGTCTTCAGTTTCATTGGGAGTGCTTAACTAAACCAAATAGTGAATGATGAATACACACCGGTGGAAATGGAGACAAGTTAGATGTAGAACTGCTGGTTCCTTTGTCATTTGCATCTTATTGCTAATAAGGAGCAGTTAAAACAATTAATACAATTGTTTAAGACTAAAATAAGCAATTAAGGGGTCAAAATTTTAACAAGCAAGGCAACTAAAATGAAGCAGAAAAATGTTACTTGAGCACTAAGTGTTTCATCATTAGCTTCTCATGAAGCAATTGGATTGGAATCAAAACCTGAAACCACTGCGGCCCTCCAGGACCGACACTGCTCATCCTAATTTAAAGGGTCTGAGGCGTAAATAACAAATAAATTAAATGAAGTTAATTAGTGGCAAAAACTTTTCACTAATTAAGAATGTAGCGGTGCCACATAGTGTTTAAATGTCAGTGCTGTGTGTGTCTCGTTTTCATTGTCCCATTGACTGCGTTGTGTGTATCAGTTAATGTTGTCCCCGTAAAGGAGGACGGATGATGGGAGGAGTTCACAATCACTTACCTGGAAAACACCTGTATATCAATTAATCAATTACTGCCGTCACGGATTATTTAAGGAGAAGAGGAGGAGACGAAAAGGGAGACCAGCACGAGGAGAGAGAAGGAGAACAACCGATAACGCATTCACGATTACAACCTGCCTGCCGTTTCATTCCATTGCGCTATCACCCAGTTTGTATTTCATTTATCCGGACTGCCTTTCAACCTGCTTACCGCTGAAGACCCCGGGGTCGAATCATCATTCGCCGCACGCCGAGGAATCACGGTGAGGTTATTCAAACGCCGGAAATACGAACATTACTATCGTCATTAATCAGTACCGTATTCAGGACATTTATTTCACGTATCGGACTCAAGTTCATGATCATTCCGTTTGCCAGCCATTTGTCGTTTGTGTGGTGTGTGTCATATGTAACGTGGACAAGGGAGGGATTTATATATATATATATATATATATATATATATATATATATATATTGTCGGGTTTGCTGTGGGATTGTTGGGGTGGAGGAATATTTGAGTGTACATTTGTCTTGTGGCGTGTCTTGTCCCATTTAATACATTTATTCTTGTTTCCTTTTACATTCTGCTTATTGTCTTTGCTTTTCAAACCGTCGATTGTGGGGAAAGTTAATCTGTGTAGGAGTACGGCTTGACAGGAAAAGGTTTCTCAGTCAATTATCCAGGCCACAGGTCTTGGAGGTGTAGCTGCCGGCTGGGAATAAGGGGTCGGCCGTTACAAGAAAATAGTCAGAGTGAAAACCTGTAATCACTGTGGCTCTCCAGGATCGGAGTTGCCCACCCATGCTCTGGAGCAGTGCTTCCCAAACTCGGTCCTGGGGGTCCACGGTGGCTGCAGGTTTTTGTTCCAACCAGATTCCTAATCAGTGACAACACCTTATAGCACTGATCTCTTTTAATTAGCTGGTATTTTTTTTTTTTTTCTTTTATTCTGCATTCAGAAAAGCACAGCAGCATGATTTTTACATTTATAAGACATTTATAAATATTTCTGCTTTTGCTATAGATTTAAATGCTTAACTCTTTGGTTGATTTCATTATGCTTTGCCCTTTCTCTGTGCAGTGTTTCCCCTTCGTTGTATCTTATTAATTAATGACAATTAAAAATGAGCAGAGCAGACACCCAGGCAAACAACACGGAATAATCAAAGGCTGCAGCTACTTTTGCACCAGACCCACTAATTAGTAAATAATGGATTAATTAAACAATTAGAACACCTAGAAAAGTAGAATGAAAATCAAGATGAAAATATTGTTAAAAAGAAAAAAATACTTAATTCCCATATAACTGAAGTACTCCCCGTTCACCCGGATCCTCTCTTGGCCACACTTCCGAGTGTGGCTGAAGTGTTGAGCTTCCAAGCTTCAAGCCCATGGCCCTGATGCAATTCAGGGGGTTTGCCCTCACATGTCCCGGAGGTGGTATTGTTGTGGCCATGTCCTCTCCCCTGGTCCTTCCATCAGAAGGGCTCCCCAACCGGGCAAGGCTCCCGGCCGTCTGTCACATTTTTTTTTAACCAAACTTAGTTTTCTAATTTCTATATTGTTCCCAAAACACAGAATTTGGGAAATAACAGTTCACTTAATTAGCCCAGGAGTCCGATTAAAAGCAGAAGGTGGTCGGAACAAAAACCTGCAGCCACAGGATCGAGTCTGGGAAACACTGCTGTAGGGTTTATCTGTTGTGACAGAGGATCCGGGTGCAGCGGGAGTACTTCCGGGTGCCCATGCAGCATTTCCGCCACACCAGGAAGTGCTGCCGGATGATCGTCAGAGGGTACCTGGAGAGCTTCCGGGTTCAGTATAAAGGAGGCCGCCTCATTCTGTCCAGGGGGCCTGAGTCGGGAGGAGGAGGAGGTTGACAAAACTTGCAAAGGAGTGGAGGCGGCAAAGACAGAGAGAGACTGAAAGAAAGTACAGAGGGGGGACTGAGCATATTGGTTGGTGATTTGTGTGCTGAAAAGGCAAAGGAGAAAAATAAAAACTGTGTCACTGTGCCTGTCTGGCTGTGTCTGGCTGATTTTAACACATTGTAGAAACCAAAACGGACTGATCGACTGTAACTATCTATCCATTGTCTAACCCGCTGAATCCGAATAGGGTCACGGGGGTCTGCTGGAGCCAATCCCAGCCAACACAGGGCACAAGGCAGGAACCAATCCTGGGCAGGGTGCCAACCCACCGCAGGACACACACAAACACACCCACACACCAAGCACACCCTAGGGCCAATTTAGAATCGCCAATCCACCTAACCTGCATGTCTTTGGATTGTGGGAGGAAACCCACGCAGACTCCACGCAGGGAGGACCCGGGAAGCAAACCCGGGTCCTTAACTGCGAGGCAGCAGCGCTACCACCGTGCCGCCCTCGACTGTAACTATTCTGACTAAAATTCATTGTTCTTAAAGAATTGACTTTCTTTGCCAGTGTTATGGTAAGCTGCTGCCTCACTACTCATCGAGCCCAGATCACTTGTCACTTAGAGTGTTTTCTGTGTAAAGTCCTCCAAAAGTGTGGGGGAAATCTCCACATGCACAGTTTTCAAAGGTGGGTGGTATCCTGTGAGGGACTTACCTCCTCTGCAGCTTTGTGCTCTGTGTTACATTAAGTGATCAAAATCACCTTTTACTTTTATTTACTTTGAAATATTTCCTGTTAAGAAAACAAATGTGAATGTCAATTCCATTGTAATGATTATACAGTATACACAAATCACTTACAACATTAAAACCAGCTGCCTAAAACTGTGTAGGCCCCACCAACACCCAAACCCATTGAGGCATGGACTCCAGAAGCCCTCTGAAGGTGTCCTGTGTTATCTGGCATCAACACATTAGCAGCAGATCCTTTAAAACCTGTAAGTTATGCTGGTTCTTGCTTAAGTTTAGAGATTGGGAGCATGTGGGTTTAAAGGAAGGATGAACCTTCTCGTGATTAGATTAAAGTCACTTCCAGTTACAAACTCAGTGTCTCCTAATAGGTGAGGTCTTCTGTCCATCTTAGATGTCATCCCTTGAATAAGAGGTCTTTGTCCTTGCTTACGTCCATTTCTGGCTCAAGAGGTCTGAAGAGGGGCCTCTGGAAAGATGTCAGTGCAACTCTGATTGACACCTTTATTTATCAGATGAAGCTCAGGCAGATCCTGGTACAAGCTGGAGTTCAGTCACCTATAGTTTGGAATTCAAGTGGAGGAAGATGCAGCTGGATGTTCAATCAGCTTTCTTAACAGGCTTGGTGTGCCACTAAAGCCTAGCAAGCAATGCTCACTTTGTCCTACAACGCAGTGATTACACATTTGCAAGTTTAACATTTGAATGTCCTTTGTGTTTCAGAATAAGAATTCACATTAAAATACTGAATGGATAAACCTTTTGTCATGCAGAAAACTATGATGACTTTCAAGGGGATTGAATACTTTCTGAACATTGCCCCGGACACAGACAGGCAGACACACTCATGTCATCCAGCACACGTTTATTTTCCATTATCTGTCACGGTTCAGTACTCACAAGCCCCCCAATACCCCTCAGTCCAGGCCAATCCAATGCCCTCTCTCTCTCTCTCTTCTCTTCTTCAGGCCGCCTCCTGCCTCCTCCAGAGACCTTGTCCAATCTTCCACCCGACTCTTGGCCCCTTTAAATAAGCACCCGGATGTGCTCCAGGTGTGTTCCTGGCAATCTCCCACCAGTACGCCCCATTGTGGCGGAAGTGCCGGCTGTCTCCCCGGAAGCACTCCGGGTATCCCTGTTCCTCTTCCCCCCAGCACTTCCTGGTGTGGCGGAAGTGCTGAGGTCCAGGGTCCTCCAGGTATTGGGGTCCCTCTGGCGGTAACCCCAGGTCCCTACAGGGTCGAGCTTCCCAGCTCTTTACCCGCGGACCCCAGGGCGGTCGCCCCCTCGAGGTCTGGAGGAGGCACAAGCCTCCCGGGCTGGGTACCAACTCCATCCGGGTACCACAACTTTTACACACCACTGTAAGTAATGGAATGGCTGAGGGGGCACCACTGAACTGTGCTTAGGGCATCAGTTAGCCTACATAGTCTGAACTTCATCTCTCCCACAGATTAATGACAGTAGCACAATACAAACAAAAGAAGACAAATTAAAACACAGCAAATGCAACAACAGATGATGTATACAAGTTGCCAGGCCAAGTCAATACTGAGTAGTCTAAGAATTGTCCCTGAATTTAGTGGGGTGAGTTCCTTGTGATGGTACTCTTTGTAAAGGGTGCCATATAAAATAAAGATGTGTTTATTTGATAGGGAGACACAGAAGCAATCATCATTGTGGTTTACCAATTTATTAGAGCTACTTTGGTGGTCCTGGAGATCCAAGGTCAACTGGGCTCAGAGTTGCCTCTGGAGTTGCACTGATAAATGTGTCACAAAACCTTTGATAAAATGTCCACACTTTTGTCGCTTCACATTTCAGTGCAAATGTCTCTTCTTCACATTCTAAGCATATTCTCAGATATAAATAAACGACCCACAGATGTGCCACTTCTTCGCAGTATATCCGTCAGACGACGTCGTTCATGGCGTTATCTGAGAGCAGAAGCCGTGGTGCTGCTGAAACCCTTTATTCGGCCAATAAGTCTGGCGAGATCTACGTGCACTTACACATGTGAACACTTTCGGGGGGTCCAGAAGAGTTCCAGCAAACGAGGCGCCCACCCTGCACACGACTTTGTTCAGTCAGACTGCAGTCCGAGGCGACAACCGACCCCGCTAAGGCGACACGAGAGAGAGAGACAGAGAGAGCCATCTTCCAATGTGTCGGGGAGCGATCGCGGCACCCGTGAGTCCTTTCGAGTTGTGAGGCCAGGAAACCGGGGAGAGGATGGAGGGAGACGGAAAATTAGACAAGACGAGCGATATCCCGGAGAGCTCGATAAACTTCCCGAAAGCTCTTCATTACACACACTAATTCCCAGGAGTGCGGCTAAATGCACCGAATGAAGTGATGTCTCCGGGATCACGCTTAATGGCCACTTTAACTGCAGGAAAGGTTTTTAATTTTGCTTTTAACCTGTCATTGCGAATCTATCCAGAGCCACATCCTCCCTTCAGCATCTTTGGTCTGGAGCTTTGATGAAGATCCGGAAATTAACAAACTCTCAGGGGAAGGCACTGCACGCCCAGTCCATGCAATCAGGTCAATCAATGCCTGTCAGCTTTAAACGCTTACTTGCGCTGCTGAACGCCTGTACGCCATCGCTCCGCTTTTGCCTGAGACAAGCACAGTACGTATATGAATATGAGATTAACGGGCGGTAGCCAGGTGACGCAGTGGTGAGCCCTCCTGTCGAACATTTCCAGTTTTCCGTTTCTAACCCCTGCTGAGAACTCTTTGTCGAGTTTTATACTTGCTTAAAGTTTTATCAGACTCTTATCAAACCTTGAAGCCTCCCATTGAAGTTAACTGTCTGCCAGCTTGTCCCGTGTGGGTGTGTTTCTGGGTAACTGTCGGGGGCGGCTTCGAGTAATGCGCCCATGCTGCAGTTGTACCGAATTCAACCTGAATTTGATACAGTAAACTGATCCGTAAGTTATGTAGTACTGAATGTTTCTCAGTGTTAAGGACAGGCGACGTGCAACTGACGGGTATGTTTGATTAAATTATTGTATTCATTAATTATTAACATATTTACTTTAGCAGTTGCCTTAAAAATTAAAAATACACTTTTGAGTAAAAAAACAACCCCTTATTGGAAATGTACTTTATTAACATAATGAGTCTGTTGGAGGGGATTACATGCTCCGAGTCCCCCCCAGAACCCCCAATCACGCCCTCCCAACCCTGACGATGGTTTTACAGTACATACCTCGAATGCAGGGGCGGATCTAGAAAATTATTGATGGGGTGGCAAGGCTTTTTTTCAGGGTGGCAATTGCCACCCCGTGCCACCCCAGTAGATCCGCCCCTGCTCGAATGGGTCATAAGGTTGAAATGATTTACAGAACGCATAGACACGATCGCAGACCCTTACACTGATTCTTATCATTCTTAGTTTTGGGTTGTAAACTGCGATGTAGGGTTTTAAGCAAACTACGTATACTGTACCCCTAAAATGAACCTGTGGACCGTTCCACAGCTGATTGCTGCTTTGCTTTACTGGCGACTCGCATACTGCCCGTCTGTGACCCCATAAAGAAAAGGTTTAAAAATTCGATGGATGAAAGGCTACATGCCGAATAGTTTCATTTCTTGAAATTGAGCTCATATATTCAGCTGCCACTATTCTTGCAACATGAAATGTCAGCAATGAAAATGGGAGGAATTCCAATGACCTTTTTAAACTCAAGACAATACCATTCAAGACGTCAACTGATTGCCTTCATTCACAGAACAACTGCATGAAGTAATAGTACAGTACGTGTAATGCTAACACCGGGCATGTGAGTGTGCCCTCCGACACCTTACGCCCAGTGCTCCCGTCGTGGGCCTGCTGATGATCCGCCTCTCTGTCTCTGCTTCTACATTTGCTGTCATTTTTGCTGATTGTTTTCTCCCTTTTCCGCAATAAGACACCCACGTGATGCGCTTAAAACTCGAATGTTAAACATCAGGCTAACTTTATCTGCCATTGCGACTCCAGGCAGATGGCAGGACCGTCAGTTAACCGATAGGGACGGCACACCCAGGGCGGATAAATGGGAGGCCTCGGGGGTCGGGCGAGGTGGGCTCTGCCTGAGTTTTATTCGGTGTCAGCGGCTCGACTCGCCGGACATTTTTAATTTGCAGTTTCTCAGACTTTGAATTTGTATCACGGTCTTGTTTAATAGATCAGTGGATAGCGCTCTGTGTATCTGCAAAGTGCTGTTTTATGAGTAGAGCTAAAATGAAAGTTTTGGTTTTATCCTTTTTGAACTTTGCTTTTATCCTTTTGAGTTTAATATCCATCCATCCATCCATCCATCCATCCATTGTCTAACCCGCTGAATCCGAATAGGGTCACGGGGGTCTGCGAGTTCAATATTTAACTGTTAAAACATTTGTTAGTCGTTTAAATTGGGGTCTGTTGCTTTGTAGTTTTCCACTCCTTTGTCAGTTTTAAATGGAATCAATGTCTTTTCTTTTCCTTCGGTTTCTTTATTAATCGTAATTTTAAACAGTTATTTTGGGTAATTAGGCTGGCCGATTAGGAAGCAGGTCTGGTCGTATTTGGCCGTTTTCCCAATCCCGAGGCTTGTAGGTTGGCCTTTAAGGGGGGATATAAACGCAGACCCTCGTAAGCCCGAGCTGGATATAATGGGTGCCTTTACAATACAGAGCGTTATAAACCAGATAAAGAGTCCGAGCTGAACCAGCAGCCCGCTGATATAAACCTTACCGACTGAGTGTGGGGTCTGATCACGCGTGGAAATAAATACCTTCGGGCTTACAGGGGCTTCGTTTTGCTCTCCCGTGAGGCGCTGGGCTCTGCAAATCGACGATCAATTGAGAGGCAAATAAACGGGCGTAACGTTTGCTGAATGCGCGTCTCGCTGACTTAGCCTTTTTGTGTTTATACGAATTACTTACGAACGTTTCGAGATCATTTTAGCTTTTTTGTGTTTCTAGCGCCTCCCCAAAGTTTATCCGTCTGTACCCGAAAAACTCATGTAGGCCATGTTTGAATCATTCTAATAAAAGGTAAGCTAGTAGGTGTCTTCAGCACAAATGATCAGAAGAGGCTGTGTATGCTACATTAACCGACTCCAGGTAGGATTCGAGGGGTCAAAATGACTCCTTTTTACAAAAATTAGAAAACTGTAAATTACATTTTAAGATATCTGAAATTAATTTCGAGATATCTCTAAATGTTAATTTGGCTTACCATAGGGATCCATAGTGTAGGCATGTGTGTTTTCGTTTTATGCTGTTCCGAGTTTGCTGATCTCCAAGATGATAATATATATATATATTTTTAAACGACTCTTTTCCGGTGATCCCAGCCCTCTAAAGGCCACCCCAGGAGGTTGGCAATGGCACATTTCAAACAAGTATGTGGGGGTATCTTTATGGGATATTTCAAAGTCAGTGATTATGAATATGATATAATGTTTGATCCTTCAGTAATCAAGCCCGCTAGAGACCTCTATCAGAGGGTGAAGGGAGACACATTTCTATTATAATTGACTTTAATCGTTTAAACTGACGCACACATTTGAAAAATATGGCGCAACTGCACATTTATGTACTTCTACCTTGTCACACCCCGAATTGGCGTCGTATGCTACATTTGACCTTATTATCCTATTTACAGTGGTGTGAAAAACTATTTGCCCCCTTCCTGATTTCTTATTCTTTTGCATGTTTGTCACACAAAATGTTTCTGATCATCAAACACATTTAACCATTAGTCAAATATAACACAAGTAAACACAAAATGCAGTTTTTAAATGATGGTTTTTATTATTTAGGGAGAAAAAAAATCCAAACCTACATGGCCCTGTGTGAAAAAGTAATTGCCCCTTGTTAAAAAATAACCTAACTGTGGTGTATCACACCTGAGTTCAATTTCCGTAGCCACCCCCAGGCCTGATTACTGCCACACCTGTTTCAATCAAGAAATCACTTAAATAGGAGCTGCCTGACACAGAGAAGTAGACCAAAAGCACCTCAAAAGCTAGACATCATGCCAAGATCCAAAGAAATTCAGGAACAAATGAGAACAGAAGTAATTGAGATCTATCAGTCTGGTAAAGGTTATAAAGCCATTTCTAAAGCTTTGGGACTCCAGCGAACCACAGTGAGAGCCATTATCCACAAATGGCAAAAACATGGAACAGTGGTGAACCTTCCCAGGAGTGGCCGGTCGACCAAAATTACCCCAAGAGCGAGACACGACTCATCCGAGAGGTCACAAAGACCCCAGGACAACGTCTAAAGAACTGCAGGCCTCACTTGCCTCAATTAAGGTCAGTGTTCACGACTCCACCATAAGAAAGAGACTGGGCAAAAACGGCCTGCATGGCAGATTTCCAAGACGCAAACCACTGTTAAGCAAAAGAACATTAGGGCTCGTCTCAATTTTGCTAAGAAACATCTCAATGATTGCCAAGACTTTTGGGAAAATACCTTGTGGACTGATGAGACAAAAGTTGAACTTTTTGGAAGGCAAATGTCCCGTTACATCTGGCGTAAAAGGAACACAGCATTTCAGAAAAAGAACATCATACCAACAGTAAAATATGGTGGTGGTAGTGTGATGGTCTGGGGTTGTTTTGCTGCTTCAGGACCTGGAAGGCTTGCTGTGATAGATGGAACCATGAATTCTACTGTCTACCAAAAAATCCTGAAGGAGAATGTCCGGCCATCTGTTCGTCAACTCAAGCTGAAGTGATCTTGGGTGCTGCAACAGGACAATGGCCCAAAACACACCAGCAAATCCACCTCTGAATGGCTGAAGAAAACAAAATGAAGTCTTCGGAGTGGCCTAGTCAAAGTCCTGACCTGAATCCAATTGAGATGCTATGGCATGACCTTAAAAAGGCGGTTCATGCTAGAAAACCCTCAAATAAAGCTGAATTACCACAATTCTGCAAAGATGAGTGGGCCAAAATTCCTCCAGAGCGCTGTAAAAGACTCATTGCAAGTTATCGCAAACGCTTGATTGCAGTTATTGCTGCTAAGGGTGGCCCAACCAGTTATTAGGTTCAGGGGGCAATTACTTTTTCACACAGGGCCATGTAGGTTTGGATTTGTTTTCTCCCTAAATAATAAAAACCATCATTTAAAAACTGCATTTTGTGTTTACTTGTGTTATATTTGACTAATGGTTAAATGTGTTTGATGATCAGAAACATTTTGTGTGACAAACATGCAAAAGAATAAGAAATCAGGAAGGGGGCAAATAGTTTTTCACACCACTGTAAGACTTTCTGTTTACTTTGCTTTGTAATTAAAAAATAAATCCAGTGTTCTCCTAACAAAACAATGCATTATCAGCAAAGCAGTAACCAGAATAAAGATCGTAAAATACTGGCCTAGTCCACACATCACGCATTGGCCGCAAGGTTGGCTCTGGGTGGGCAAAATCGAAGGCCTCTCCGAAGCCAAGCAGGTCAGAGTTCGAGTCACCGTCGACCTAACCTGGACGGGCGCCTCGGACCTGCTGATGCCACAGGGCGCAAGGCGTGAAATGGCAATAAACGGGAAGGCAGCCCATCAGAGGGCAGTTACTGTGGGTTCGTTAACCAAGCAAACGTCTATTCAGACACGGGCAGAACATGTAAAAGATTTCTTTATAAAGAGAATAAGCGTGCGGAAGGAGTGATCGTAAGTGACAAGCAGGACTGAACTCCCTTTCCTCCCCTCAATCCGTAAATCTCTATCGTTGTATAAATGAAACGCACACTTTATGTTGTCTATAATTACAAAGCTTTTGTTACTGACGGAAGACAATGGCTGAAAATGACATTGCCATAAGTTGGGCTGTGCAAGTGTTGCTGTAAGAATGAATAAAGCTTGAGACCAATTCTGCAATGCTGCGGATCTGCTATATGTTGTAATTTCACCATCGACTCTGCTTTTATTCGGGGGCTTTGGGTGGGATCAGCTTCGGCAAGATCGTGGAAGAGTTCGTCTCTTTACACAGTTACACTGATTTCGTTAAAATGATTCCGTTTGTTCATTTTTATGACGCACAACTCGCTCTGTACAACCTGTAGATAACCACCTGTGCATCGGGACTGTCGCGGACTTGCTGTTCATTCTTCTTATTTTAAATGTTACCGCTTTTATTATAAAACGGGTAATTAACGATAACCATTTGGTCATAAGTTCCATTAACGACATCTTCTAAGTAGATTAAGCTGGGGGGTCGGACTTGGAGAAGGGAGGCAAGTGAGTCTGAGCTGACGTCTGCGACCGACGGCCGAGCGGGTGGGTGGAGGTGGGATGAGATCGACAGAGAAATGCTTAGACAAACGAAAGCGAGACACATCAGGAGCCGCCTTCTCGGTGCTCTCGTGAAGTTTAAGCCCCGCTCCCCATCCGCCTTCTCGGTTCTCCTTCTTTTCGTTGTCACTCCGGTTCACGGCTGCTCGGTCTGCCTTTACCTGACTGAATGCTGGCTGTCCCTGAGCGCCCCTGACTTGCTGGCGCCTACGTGAAGGATGCTGTGAAAAACTTCAGCGCTTTTTGGACGCTGGGATCCATGGAGCCCTTCCTACGGAGGAAGCGTGTGTTCAAGACTTTACTGAGCTTGGCAGTAGCCTTCGGCACCCTGGTGATGATCCCGAAGTACGCCGATTTGGAAAAGAGGGTCAAGCAGGGACTAACCCTTCGGAGCCCCGAGTGGAGATGGCCAGAATCCGCTTTAGTGAACGGCGTCCCGACTGTCAAGACTGGCAAGAGCAAAAACGTTTCTTTCCAGGAGCCTCCCGAGGAAGGTCCATTCGAGGCTGCTGGGTACAATGGGGCGCCGGTGGACTGGGATGTTCGCGGTGTGGACTGCAGCCCCAACCCGGCAGTGATGCAGATGAACTGGTTCTTAAAGCTGGATCAGCACTTCCAGCGGTTTGTCCTCTACAGACACTGCAAATACTACCCGATGCTCATTAACCACCCAGAGAAGTGCAAAGGGGACATCCACCTCTTGATGGTGATAAAGTCCGTCATTGAACACCACGACCGCCGAGAGGCAGTTCGCCAGACTTGGGGTAAAGAAAGAAATATTGGGGATAAAAAAATAAAGACTCTGTTTCTGCTTGGGACACCATCATTGGACAATGATGCAAAAAATCTCCAAAAGCTTATTGAGTTTGAGGACAGACTCTATGGGGACATCCTACAGTGGGATTTTCTGGATACGTTTTTCAACCTCACGCTCAAGGAGGTGAACTTTCTCAAGTGGTTTCACATCTATTGTCCTAGAACTCAGTTTATCTTCAAAGGAGATGACGATGTCTTTGTGAACCCAGATAACCTTCTGGAGTTGTTAAGTTTTAGGCGGGACAGCCCTGGGATGCGCAGCCTGTTTGTTGGTGACACCATTCACAGAGCCATTCCCATTCGAAACAGAAAGAGTAAATATTTCATACCTAGGGAGCTCTATGATAAACCGTACCCACCGTATGTTGGCGGCGGGGGCTTCCTTATGTCAGGAGCACTGGCTCAGAGACTGTTTATCGCTTGTGCTGATACGGTGCTTTACCCTATCGATGATGTGTTTTTGGGCATGTGCCTTCAGAAAGTGAAAGTCACTCCAGAGAACCACCCTGGGTTCCGGACATTTGGAATAATGAAACATAAAGTGAGCCCCATGAATAATGACCCTTGTTTTTATAAACACCTGTTGGTGATCCATAAGCTGAACCCACAGGAGCTTCTTCACATGTGGAATTCCATTCATGATGCAAACCTAATTTGTGCCAAAAAAAGTGTTTTACTTTGAAAAAGGATGCTGTGATGTGTCATTAAATAAAGATGTCAGGATTTCATTAACATCACCACTTACAGAACCTTTGACCTGGTAATGTATGCTGCATATGAGGGTGGGTGGCAGACCTGGGTACAATTCTGAGGGCTCGCAGACCCCGTTGTTTGGGTCAGTAGTTACTGGTTGCAATTTACTCCTGGATGGCTGACAATACAAAATGTAAAATTTGACAACTGTTTTATTTTTGTTTAAATATGGATGCAATCATTTAAATGTACAAAATATTTATTAACTTTTATGATTCAGTTTGAAGTTATGATACGCCAATAGTGGAGAGTGGAGTGAAATCCCTTTTAAAATAAACAGGGAAAAAGATTCTGAAAGAAAGTTTCATTGTACTTTTCTCAGGACGTTTTTTTGTTAGACAGTATTCTGTCTGGTGGCACAGTGGCATTGGTGCTTTCATGCCCCCTGGACTAAAGTTCAGCTCCTTGACACCATCTGTGCAGCCCACTTGTCCGCCCTCACCCCAGAGACAAGCATCGCATTATAACTGGTGACTTGCAATTGGTCTGGCATGAGTGTCTGTGGGGGGCACAGTGGTAATCTGGACCTGTGCCATGCCAGCTCTCTGTCTGTGTGCCCGTTATGTTAATTGATGATTGTGAGAAAGTGGGTGCCGCCCTGCTGCCTTACACGTGATGCTGCCAGGACAGATGATTTTGTAACAGAAGAACAAGGCTTCCAAAATGAATGGCTGTCTGACGTGTATCGGGGTATTCAGTCCGATGCACTTTATTACATTTAAGAAAATCCAGGTTCACGAAAAAAAAACAACCGGAGCAGCTAGCAGAGGTTATCAGCATGTAGAAACAAAAAGAAAAAAAACGTAGGCACCGTTTAGGTATTTCTTTGACAGAATTAACATGACGTTCAGAGTGTCACTAGCATCTGAAAAAAAGATGGATGTCCAACGTAACGTGGCAGCCCCCTGGCACTTCATTCACCCCTTGCAGGAACCCAATAATTTCATCCTCCCTTGCAGCAAATTAGCACAATCGGCGTTTGGAATGAGAGGTTGCTGTTTGTCACCTGTGCGGTGGGCTGGCACCCTGCCCGGGTTTGTTTCCTGCCTTGCGCCCTGTGTTGGTTGGGATTGGCTCCAGCAGACCCCCGTGACCCTGTAGTCAGGATATAGCGGGTTGGATAATGGATGGATGTTTGTCACCTTGTAAATGTCGAGCTGTTAGGGATTTCCCACCTTATTTTATTATTACTTAAAAATATCCAACCATTTCCAAATGCCACTCTTTCTTGGGCAGAAGACGTCAATTCTAGAGGCAACAAATGAAAAGACAGCACCAGCCTTAAATGGGATGCCAGTCCGTTACATAGTCCATTAACAGTCTCACCTGTTCTCACCTACACTGGGACCCTCAGTCGTGACATATTGACTGAAAATGATGTCTTTGGCCTGTGGGATCCACTTAGGTTAGCAGAAAAACACGGGGAGAGCGCACATTGAAGGCGAGGAAATACAAGATCCAGCTCAGTCGGGTGAAGTGGCCCATGGTGCCACCGGTGTATCTACTCATAGAGGGTGTGGGTGTGTGTTTGTCATTAGAAGTCACTTTAAAGGGACAAAATAAAATGTTTGATCATTTTCAGTTCACTGCAGTTTGTAAATTTCAGTAGGTGCAGCAGAGCCACTCATTGGAAACGAGCCCATTCTGCAGTTTATGTTCTCTTTTCTCTTTTATCCATCCATCCATTTTCCAACCCGCTGAATCCGAACACAGGGTCCCGGGGGGTCTGCTGGAGCCAATCCCAGCCAACACAGGGCACAAGGCAGGAACCAATCCTGGGCAGGGTGCCAACCCACCGCAGGGCACACACAAACACAATCCAGGGCCAATTTCGAATCGCCAATCCACCTAACTGGCATGTCTTTGGACTGTGGGAGGAAACCCACGCAGACACGGGGAGAACATGCAAACTCCACGCAGGGAGGACCCGGGAAGCGAACCTGGGTCTCCTAACGGCGAGGCAGCAGCGCTACCCACTGCGCCACCGTGCCACCCTGTTTTCTCATTTATTCTTTACTGAAAAAAACAATTAGCCAGATGTCCTAGTGGTATGTTAAACGGTGCAGAAAATAAATAAAATAATCTGCACTGAGAGAAAGCCAATCCACCTTTAGTAAACATCAAGAGTGCCCGCATTTTTGGTAGTAACGAAAATCTATGAACAGGGCTGAACTTTAATTGAAAGATTATATAATAAGGAGCGGTTGAGGAGATTACTGCATCAGTCCGTCAGCACATCTGTTATGTTTCATTGTGAGCAGTAGTATAAAAAGAGACGCGTATTTAGGAGCTGCGGCGGGCTGTGGGGGTGTACTGTTACTGAATGGATTCTTTATTATGAGCCTGAGAATATCCTGCTGCACTGAAGGCAACTGGGAATCAGGAAGACGGATCTCCTCACCACCTCCAAGTCTAAATCGCTTCAAGAAGGGCTCAGCAGGTGGAGAGGGCCACTCAGGTCTGCTTGTACTCCTACTTCGGACATCCACGCCGTTTATAAGAAAATGAAAAGCTTTCTAGATATTTGAGGTATATGACTAAAACGCTCCAACTGAGGAAATGGGAAATTGATGAACAAACCCTGCACACCGCACATCCCTGCATACTGCACACCATCACTGTTCAAGATCCTATTGCAGATCATTAGACGGACATGAAACGGGAGAATTCGTTACTTAGCTGTGTGTAGTTTCTTTGGATTGACATCGTGAAACCTGTCCCTTCAGACGACCATTCACCTTCCTCAAAGAAATACTGAGATTTATAAATATGGTGAAAATATTTATGTGTTTACAAAAAGCATGTAATCTCTCAGCCTTAAAATAGTAAGAGAAAATCCTGTGGACTAGCAAATCCTTTTGCTCCCAGGTTAAGAGGACCATGTAAGGAAGGAAAGTGGATTGTGTGTGTAAGATTTGTTTCTAGATTTTGTTACAGTATGAATCAGAATCTCCATTTTCAGGCTCATAATTAGAGTACTAGGGTGTTGTGCCGTGTTAGCCATTATGAATGTAGTGAGAAGTCAAGCAAAACGACACCTTGTATTGGCTAACTAAAAAGATTACAATATGCAAGCGTTGCTATTTCTTTTTCTAAAGTTTCAGAGTTAGGTGTATTTGGAATTAACGAACTGTAAGGCATCTTCTAAAACCCTGACACGATGATGTGCCGCTAACTAAGGGCCGTGTCTGAGTTCCCATTGGTCCTGCTGTCATTCACCTTAAGAGTCGTGCAACTCAGCAGACCATATTTTTCTTTGTTTTCGACCTTGATCAAGAGTAAGTAATTACAGAAAGTGGATGGATGTTTTCTTTTCCTTTCCCACACTAAGGTCACCAAAGTATTGAAAGGGTAATGTGAGCAGAGTGACTTCCCTAAGGCGGACGGGAGTGTTTCTCATTCTAACTGTTTCGGTGCCATGGCATCTGTCACTACCTTGGATTTTTAAATCTATTCACGCCATACACCCAGTCATTCTCGTATCCGTCTTGTATAAAGAAAATTGGCAGCTAGCACTTCAGAGTCCATTTTTTTTCTCCTGGAATGGCACATTTCCTCTTCTGCTCAGACCCAGGACTGAGCTGTGTTGTTTTCACTCCGGTTAATTTCAGCAATGTGTAATATGCTGACAACATGAAACTGCCAAGAATGACTGCCTTCACTTGTGAATTGGTGGGCTGTATGTGGACTCAGTAACAGACTGTTCAGAGGGCTCTCTCATCTCATTCCAATATCAGCAGGCCATGGACTGTTACACATTACGGTGAGGTGGGACAAACATTTAACCCTTACAGTGTCTTCCAATGCTGTCTCAGTGCTGGGCCTTGCAGGTCTTACTGACACCTCTTTTTAGGGGTCTGGGTGGTGGATTATTAACCAGAAACCTAAAGAAATATCTTTAATGCTAGTACAGATTATCCTACGTTTTAGAACAGATATTATGGGCTGCAAACAAAGACAGTAAAATCCCCTCAAGTATATACAGATGCTGGTCATAAAATTAGAATATCATGACAAAGTTGATTTATTTCAGTAATTCCATTCAAAAAGTGAAACTTGTATATTAGATTCATTCATTACACACAGACTGATGTATTTCAAATGTTTATTTCTTTTAATTTTGATGATTATAACTGACAACTAATGAAAGTCCCAAATTCAGTATCTCGGAAAATTAGAATATTGTGAAAAGGTTCAATATTGACACCTGGTGCCACACTCTAATCAGCTAATTAACTCAAAACACCTGCAAAAGCCTTTAAATGGTCTCTCAGTCTCGTTCTGTAGGCTACACAATCATGGGGAAGACTGCTGACTTGACAGTTGTCCAAAAGACGACCATTGACACCTTGCACAAGGAGGGCAAGACACAAAAGGTCATTGCTAAAGAGGCTGGCTGTTCACAGAGCTCTGTGTCCAAGCACGTTAATAGAGAGGTGAAGGGAAGGACAAGATGTGGTAGAAAAAAGTGTACAAGCAATAGGGATAACCGCACCCTGGAGAGGATCGTGAAACAAAACCCATTCAAAACTGTGAGGGAGATTCACAAAGAGTGGACTGCAGCTGGAGTCAGTGCCTCAAGAACCACCACACACAGACGTATGCAAGACATGGGTTTCAGCTGTCGCATTCCTTGTGTCAAGCCACTCTTGAACAAGAGACAGTATCAGAAGCGTCTCACCTGGGCTAAAGACAAAAAGGACTGGACTGCTGCTGAGTGGTCCAAAGTTATGTTCTCTGATGAAAGTAAATTTTGCATTTCCTTTGGAAATCAATGTCCCAGAGTCTGGAGGAGGAGAGGAGAGGCACAGAATCCACGTTGCTTGGGGTCCAGTGTAAAGTTTCCATAGTCAGTGATGGTTTGGGGTGCCATGTCATCTGGTGTTGGTCCATTGTGTTTTCTGAAGTCCAAGGTCAACGCAGCCGTCTACCAGGATTTAGAGCACTTCATGCTTCCTGCTGCTGATGAACTTTATGGGGATGCAGATTTCATTTTCCAACAGGACCTGGCACCTGCACACAGTGCCAAAGCTACAGTACCTGGTTTAAGGACCATGGTATCCCTGTTCTTGATTGGCCAACAAACTCGCCTGACCTTAACCCCATAGAAAATCTATGGGGTATTGTGAAGAGGAAGATGCAATACGCCAGACCCAACAATTCAGAAGAGCTGAAGGCCACTATCAGAGCAACATGGGCTCTCATAACACCTGAGCAGTGCCACAGACTGATCGACTCCATGCCACGCCGCATTGCTGCAGTAATCCAGGCCAAAGGAGCCCCAACTAAATATTGAGTGCTGTACATGCTCATACTTTTCATGTTCATACCTCTCAGTTGGCCAACATTTCTAAAAAATCCTTTTTTTGCATTGGTCTTAATTGATATTCTAATTTTCTGAGATACTGAATTTGGGGCTTTCATTAGTTATCAGTTATAATCATCAAAATTAAAAGAAATAAACATTTGAAATACATCAGTCTGTGTGTAATGAATGAATCTAATATACAAGTTTCACTTTTTGAATGGAATTACTGAAATAGAATATCATGACAGAGTTGATTTAATTTTATGACCAGCACCTGTATATGGTCAGTCAAAATTAACCTGAAGACATGCCAATGTTCCTAGAAACATGTGACATTTATTAAAGGTCTTAACATTTCTGAGCTCAAAAGGTGACATTTGCGATGGTTTTATGAGTTGTGAACAAGCAGACTACCTTAACTCTTTCAGGGCTGATGTCGACTTTTATCAAAATTCAGAGGTAGAGTAAACTGCGACAAAACTCACCCTTACGTTTAAGTTTGACTCTCTTTGCTAGAAGGGACGTGAAGCAGCTTTGTTTATTTGAACTCGATTCCCTGCATGAGTAGCAAAGAGCAAACAACCTCTAAAACGGCAAGAGATTAAATACTTCATGGATGTTTTACATATGATCGCTGAATCGGACTCTGACTTGTTGGGACTTGGAGTTTGATTCAAGTGATCAGGAGATGGACATTGAAAACAAAAATGGGGTTTCAACATCAGCTGATCAGTCCGCAGTTGATCGTGGTGTTGAACACGTTTGTGTGGCTGATGCACCTACGGCAGCGTTTACCTGGGAGGACCACCACTTATGATGACAAGAGGTGCAAACCATATTGCGTCACACTGAGACTGCCACCGCCACCCATATGCTGTGACGGTCAACCAGGCAGCCGGCCCACCGTGCATTCCTGCTGGCCATGGAGGTGCCCCCGTGCAGCCACCGCCGGCCACCAATAGCAGCCACAGCACAGAGCAACAGGCGCTTTATGTTGCTTTATGTGTGGAACCATTGCTTTGTGTGCTTTTCAGAAAACGTACGCCATTGAAGTCAACAGTGGATCAAAACTGACCTGAAAGACATGGCAAGGTAAAAAATATTAGACGTTGTACAAATTATAGGAGGCTTCAGGTTTTTACTGTTTATTCACTGGGGGGTGGGATATGTAGGAAAAGTCAGACATGTTCATCCTGAACTTTTGTGCGCTTTGCTGACTTAGATAGGTGGATAAATAGCTTAAATATTACTTATTTCATTTCAAATTTCATGTTCTATCCATTTTTTGGACTTGCTCATGTCAGCTCCAGGTCATAGCAGGTATCAGCAACCCTGGAAGGTGCACATGTTCTCCAGAAATTTCCCAGCTTTCATAATTTAACTGCAGGATCATGGGAAGTTGCATGGCAGGAACCAGTCCTTGATGGGGCACCAGTCCATCGTAGTGTAGACCCCTTGCACACCCCACACGCGTTAATGCCAGCCCACTTCAGAGTCATCAGTCAACCGAAAGTCAACATCATTGGGTGATTTGATTAAAACTCAGCCACCACATTGTCACAGACCACCGGTGAGAGACAGCATTCTGCTAGTAGTTCATAACTGGGTGATGCCAAGGGGTACCCCAGAAAAAAATGAATGATCTATAAAAAAGATTTTATTAAGGTCACAGTTCAAATCCACAAGTATGAAGATTCAAAATGGTTACAAAAAAAGTCATCCAGACAAAACTGAATAAATAATGAAACATAAAATAGTCATGAAAACTATGCACAAAAACATGGCAAGCACAACGTAAGTTTGAAAAATGATTCTAGCTGCAAAAGCACAAGACTAAAGAAAAACAATATGAAAATATGATGGTAGCAGTAAATAAAAGCCGCACACCTTATGCAAGATACACACTTCATCATCACAGTCTAACCCCAAATCAGTTCAGCTTCAGGGATATCAGTCTGTCCGGTTAGGAAGCCTAAGTGATTCTGAATCAGCTTCACCAGCATCAGTGCACAGGAAAGTGACAACTGGTACACCTGAGAGGCAACAGCAAGACGACCCCAAAACGGGAATGGATTTGCAGGTGGCGGGCGCAGACAGTCTCTCTCTCCTTATCCTTTGGGACTCATTCTTCTCTAGTTTTGCTAGTGTCCTTGTCTCAACTGGTAGCATGGGGTGGTACCTGCAGCTGATTCAGGTTGCACAGTTAGTCGAGCTCTTCCAGGGTGGCGCATCCATATGTGTCGTTGCAATAAGGTTTGTTGTGTATCCCAGTACAGTCTCAAGAACATGGAACAAATGCCAGGAGATGGGCCATTACATGAGGAAAGCTGGTCAGGGCCGTAGAAGGTCATCAACCCAGCAGCGTGACCTGTATCTGCTCCTTCATGTGAGGAGTACTGCCAGAGCCCTACAAAATGAGCTCCATCTGGCTACTGGTGTGCACGTTTCTGACCAAACTGTCAGATACAGACTCCTTTGGGGTGGCATGAGGGCCCAATGTCCTCTAGTGGGACCCGTACAATATTGGCATCTCTGCCATTGGCACTCTGTTCTCTTCACAAATGAGAGCAGGTTTACACTGAGCACATGTGATGGATGTGAAAGGGTCTGTAGAAGCCGTGGTGAACGTTATACAGCCTGTGACATCATCCAGCATGACTGGTTTGGCAGTGGGTTAATGATAGCCTGGGCAGTCACATCCGTGAAAGGTCACACAGAACTCCACGTGCTAGGCAACAGTACCCTGATTGCTGTTAGGTACTAGGATGAAATCCTCAAAGCCATTGTCAGGCCTTACCCTGGTGCAGGACAGTACCAGAGCTCATGTGGCCAGAGTGTGGAGGCAGTTCCTGGATGACAAAGGCATCGATGCCATTGACTGGCCCCCACATTCACCAAGAAGTGCTGCAGACTGAATGAATGCATGGTTTTTACAGATGGTCTCTCTGTTGCTTATGCACTTGCTAATCCTTAGCAAAGCTTGGGCTCGTAGTCCCCTCGTCAGACTGCAATGCAGATAAGTCTTCCACCCTTCTAGTCCAGCACTCTTGCTTTTATTGTGGCCACACCCTAGGCTACAAAGAGAAGACGTTACAGCCACGCCAAGCAGTGAGCGATTTGGGGATGGCAATGTTTTTTAAAAGAGTCAACAGCCATGGACACCGTGAGAAGGTCTTTAAAATCACAATGCTTATGGGCAACTTGGTGATTTCAATAGTTTCTAGGACCCCATGCTTTTTACAGCACGGGCTTACACAGCTAGCTACTGTATAAAGATGATGCTAATCTTTTGCTCACCAGGGACGGAGTGGTGGCTCTGAGGCTAAAGATCTGCGCTGGTATCCTGAAGGTTGCCGGTTCAAATCTCCATCACTGCCAAAGAGATCTTACTTTTGCTCTGCTTGAGCAAGGCCCTTAACCTGCAATTACTCCAGGGGTGCTGTACAATGGCTGACCCTGCACTCTGACCCCAAGGGGTATGCAAAAACTAACAAATTCCTACTACAAGAAATTGTATATGGCAAAATAAAGAACAAAAAAAAAAATAGTTTGTGATAACACACAGAAGTGTGCACCAGCAAAGGCGCAAACAAAAGGGTGCTGGGACAAATGCACATGGGACAAATGTATGCTGGTAATGGAATTTGATTGTAAACCTACAAAAATGACAAAAAAGTCCCCCTGGAAGTTAAAATGTTATTATATTTAGGTTTTGTGCCTTGTCACAATGTGCCTGCTGCTTTTTAAGAACTTGTGAATATGCTCCCTCCAGAGACAGGCCTATAAAGACACTCAGGTTAAGATTTGCTCAGCTTAATCAACGCCTGCAACATGTACTACTGACATGTCGATGGGTGGCATTGTAGTGCCACGGCTGTGTTGTTACGCCATTTCATTACCTTCAATTTTGGCATGATTAATGTGTGGTCTCGAATCAAAATGCAATACACTTGGAGCAGCTGCTAAGTGACCTGTCACACGATCAATGGACATGAAATAAAATGCAATACACTTTTGTAATCTGACTTGAATATTGTGTGCTGCAGTGAAAAGCAATTGATTGTTTGGTTGATATGTTTTTAATTATGACACAATAAAACAAAGCCAAATTTAAATGGACCATGTGCGTATGCATTGGATTGCAATAAAGGTAACACAGATTGGATTTCAGTTTGGCACAAATAATCTTTGGGTGGCACGGTGGCACAGTGGTAGGTAGCACTGCTGCCTCGCAGTAAGGAGTCCCAAGTTCGCTTGGAGTTTGCATGTTCTCCCTGTGTCTGCGTGGGTTTCCTCCCAGAGTCCAAAGACATGCAGGTTAGGTGCATTGGCGATCCTAACTTGTCCCTAGTGTGTGCTTGGTGTGTGTGTGTGTGTGTGTGTCCTGCCTGGGGTTTGTTCCTGCCTTGTGCCCTGTGTTGGCTCCAGCAGACCCCCATGACCCTGTGTTAAGATATAGCGGGTTGGACAATGAATGACTGACTGGCAAATAATCTTCCGTGTGTGTGAAGTTTAAGGGTGCGTTTGTTGCTGGGCATTAATATCATATTCACGCCACTTAGTACAGAAAATAGCACCAGCGTTCTCCTAAAATTCTTTCCCCATCAAATAATCCCGTGCTTCTGTTGTTCTCATTTTCTGATGGTGTAGTACAGTGTGCTTACACATATCTGTTTAGTAATTATCCTTTCATTTTCAGTTTCAGCTGTATATTCTGATCATGGAATGTAAGGAATTTTTGAAACATTTATAGTGCATTTATTCATAAATTGCTACTGTGCACTCTTTTATTTTTTAACGTATTTAGGAGATGCTGTTCGTATTTACAATCCTTCCATGTGTTCTTTTGCTTTGCTTCTCATCCATCCATCCATCCTCTTCTGCTTACCCGAGATCGGGTTGCGGGGGCAGCAGCTTGAGCAGAGACAGACTTCCTTCTCTCCGGCTACTTCTTCTAGCTCTTCCATGGGAATCCCGAGGCGTTCCCAGGCCAGCCGAGAGACCTAGTCCCTCCAGTGTGTCCTGGGTCTTCCCCGGGGCCTCCTCCCAGTTAGACGTGCACGGAACGCCTCTCCACGGAGGTGTCCAGGTTGCTTTGCTTCTTTTTATTGTTATTCATTTCCCTCGGTTGCTATATTTTTGTTGCATTTCCTAGCTTTTAACTCCAGTTCTGTTGCTGCTGTTTGCTTTTTATTTATATTTCTAGTGTTTTTAATTAATGGAATTTGCTGGATTTTCCAGTTGTAGCTTATTTGTTATTATACCTTTCTGGCAGAAAAAGGCGGTGAATTGAACATTTTAGCAGATTCTGCTCTGAGGTTTGCAACATTTTATTATTGTGATTTCTGTATTTACTCTTTATTAATAAATACATATGCAAATAAACAAAAGTATTATGAAATGTGTCAACAAAATATAAAAATAAAGTGATAACGTGAGCATAAGTAATTCAATGTGCCATGAAAAATGTTTTTGTTGCTTATTTCTTTATTGTATAAATTTTAATTATTTTTTCATTCATTAGCATTGGTGTTGTACTTCCACATGTTCCATCATAGCCATACGGCTGACAAGCAAACTGTGGGTAACCTTACTGTCGAAGCAGTCAATGAACTCTCATCCATTATTTTAAAGAAAAATTCCATAACACCATCAAGTGTAGCATTTATCAGCGGATATTGTGTGACCTAAGCGGATGATAAATTCAGTGGTTCTTGTTTTAAAGCAGCTGCTTTGTGCAGTCATTCTGGCTAAACTTTTCTTGCAGCTGTGTCCACCACGAACGTGCGTAGTCACGAACTTTGGGCATGCGCTTTGTTTACATTGGGAAGCAAGTGACTGAAAGGTACAGTATGTGAAAAGATGGAGAAGGGTCTAGCTGTAGCCTACAATACATATGACATAAGCTAGGTAATGCCAACAACATCAGTCACGAAACGCCGTTTGAGTCAGATAACCTTCCCACAACCCTAATCTTAACCATAGTGTAACGGGGCCCTAATGTTAACCATAGTGTAAGGTGATAGGTGTTTTGTGACTGACATTGAGGGCGTTTCGTGATGTTGGGGCATTACATGACTGTCCTCATAGGTACTGTGATCTGCAATTACACTGTGTTGGGAAAGATGTGACTGGGAGCATCTCCTCTACCAACGATTTACCAATCAAAACACAGTATTCGCTAGAGCCCACCCTCTCAACTCTGACTGGTGAAAATGACAGTTTCATTTCAAGCCATGTTTCATGTTGCACGCAGTGTCACTGAAATAAATGATAAAATAATTAAATACACTCAGAAATAAGCAACATAAAAAATTCATGGCATATTTAATTTAAATTTAATTGTGTTTGTATTAATTATTGCCACGTTTCATAATACTGTAATACCAGACCTCTGAGGAAACCACACAGTTGATGTCCATACAGCAACTGAGGAAGGGGTGGAGCTGTGACCGATGAGTGGCATGAAAAGGGACCAGGACAGCTACCTGGGGTCGACCTACGTGACTGGTACTGGACTACATAGGCTTTTGAATACTGGCGGCGGCATCTCCCATGACCGTATAACGGGAGTTCAAAATGGTGATGTAGAATCCAGCGGGGCATACAATAAAGAAAGCATTCAACAATTACTGATGTCTCTTCAGCAGTCTTCCTTGCCATTGGGTCATTACAGTACATTTACTTGAATATTTTTTTTTCATTTTTGTCCGAAATCATCCTCCATACTGAAGATACTGCGAGACTAAGGGCCAGTTTATACTTCATGCTCAGAATACGTACGTGCCCACATCATGGTTGCTGTGCGTTCCCAGTGTTCAGTTGATGTGGCCTCTGAGCATGTCCTGAGAAAATAACTTGATGCATTCGTGTGTTGCAGTACCAGCAAAAAGTCGGGGGGCGCTGTGTTATAAGAATCGGAATGTGACATCAGAGTCTCTCTTTACTATCTACATGTGACAGAAAACCGTCTTGAGGATCCTCTAGGTGTGTGCTTCGATGTTTGATGAATGGTTTGATGTGGTGATGCAAAATGCCGACATACAAATGCATTCTCGGTGCTTTTATACTCAAGCATTGCATATTCCCCAACATAGTGACACGATACATTTTAAAAGTCTCATGTACTATCTTCTGTGCCATCTATTTTTTTGCACCTTCACAACAGCTTCAGAATGTACGGCAGCGTATTTGAGATACAGAGAAAAAAAATAAGGAGACAGTGGAAAGGTCTGTTTTATGATTAAAGTGGAAATCTCGACTTTAATCTCGAAATGTCCACTTTGACCTCGTAGTTTACTTTATCATTAAAGTAGACTGTTGTAAGCGTCATCTTAAAACCGACCCAGCCGTTAATCGTTATGCACTTCTGGGGTTTCCTCCTGAACTGACAGCAGCAATCACTACACAGAACACATTACATTTATGATACTCCAGCACTCTGCACATTTAGAATCCTTAGATTTATACTTGGTATCACTTTCATGATGAAATGCATTAAAGTATGTATGTTACATTTTACAGATAAGTTATTAACGTCATTTAAAATAATGAATACTGTTAATAATTACACATGTGGGGGTGGCACAGGGGCAGAGCGGTAGCTTCGCAGTAGGCAGTCTTATCCCTTGCTTGCTAGAATGAGTGCATCCCTGGATTGATGGATGTAATCATTAAACACCTTTTTCAGAGATATTGTGGTAAGGTGTCCTCGGAATTTAATTGATGTTTCAGGCAATTCACAACACAGTGAAGTCAAACTTTTTCTCACCGTAATGATATCTCACACTGCCACCTGGTGGAATCTTCCAGATTTACACAAAGTATGCAAGCAAGTATAAACAGTACACCACTTGTGTAGCAGTCGCGTCTGCTGGAGCATGAAGTATAAACCCAGCCTGAGACTGTGGATGAGGATAACGAGAGAGACTGAGAATACAAGACACCATTTTGGTCATCATTTGATGTTTTTACTGCAGCTGCTTTGAAAGGCTGGCATCACTATCGTGTTTAGCGCAACTCTGGTTTGGTCCGTCTACGCTGGCCACACTTGGCTTCTCAAAAAGAGACAAGGCAGCAAAAATGGGCAGAAGACAGCATTGTGAATTACGGGATGACAAATGGTCTATAATATGCAATAAAACTCCAAAAATACTATTGGTTTGCATATAAACAAAGTCATTTAAATAATTAAAATGTCTTGTGTATTAAAAATCCAATCATTAATTGTTCCACCAATTGTTGCTACTTTGTCACATTTTGCTGCTATGGGTGTCAAAATCAGGGGAATAAAAATGTGAGATCAGCGTCATAGCACATTTTAGTGCATCAAGGACAAAAACAAAAAAGTGTGTAGAGAGAGAATTAAAATTAGAAAAATAACAGAAAAAAGGTTGGAAGTGTATAGCTGGAGTCAGTACTGGTGAAAGGCACTTTAGAAATGATGTTTGTGATCTAATTTCTATGTTTAAATACTTTATGTTTTAAGTTTGGCGGCAGTGGCAGATTAAGTGTTTGTGTCACATTTGCTTATTGCCTTTTTCTACCCAGGGTTTCAAATCTAGAATGTCATGTCTAGTCATCACTACAGTAGACGACCACTGGAGATTCTGCAGCATCTGCATGCGATGTCAGCTGAGCTGTTAAATGTTGCTATCTCTCATATTTAGACTGCATATATTGCTAATGTGATTTTAATGTGAAATAAAAAGTCAGACTGCTCAGTTTCTAAAACTGACAGAATTTCCCCATGGATTAATAAAATTTAAGTAATCTAAATTAATGTGAAATATTGATGAATTTTTGCATTTTCCAGTGTTGCCAAAAATATGGTAGACATTTTTTACCTGGATTTATAATATAATGACAACTGGGATAGCAGTAATGACACAAACACACTAACTTGAGGAAACCAGAATTGGATGTTTTATTTCGAACCAACAACACAGCAACTCCAGATACGAGCTAAACCTTCCTGTTTTGGCCAAAGTAAATGCTTAACAACTCCTTAACGTCTTAGCTGATCTAGTCCTCCTTGACACCTCACTCCTTCAGAAGAACATTAGAAGACTCGAGACGAGAACAGGCCATTCAGCCCAACAAAGCTCGCCAGTCCTCTCCACTTATTTCTTTCAAAAAAAACATCAAGTCGAGTTTTGAAAGTCCCTAACGTCTTATTGTCTACAACACTACTTGGTAGCTTATTCCAAGTGTCTATCGATCTTTGTGTAAAGAAAAACTTCCTAATGTTTGTGCGAAATTTACCCTTAACAAGTTTCCAACTGTGTCACCGTGTTCTTGATGAACTCATTTTAAAATACAAGTCTCGATCCACTGTACTAATTCCCTTCATAATTTTAAACACTTCAATCAAGTCTCCTCTTAATCTTCTTTTGCTTAAACTGTAAAGGCTCAGCTCTTTTAATCTGTCCTCATAATTCAACCTCTGTAGCCCTGGAATCAGCCTAGTTGCTTTCTCTGGACCTTTTCTAGTGCTGCTATGTCCTTTTTGTAGCCTTGAGACCAAAACTGTACACAGTACTGAAGATGAGGCTAATAAACCTCTTCACGCTAAGGTTCATTAAGCAAAAGAGAAGAACAATGTATGGTCAAGATCTTTGGATAAGATAACTGTCCTGCAAAGTCTTTTGAAGTTTCGGATGATTTTTTGAATACAATGTGGGTCTGTAGACAGGTTGTCTGTGTCATTCCAAGAGATGCAAACAATCCTCATATCTGGCCATATGCACAATGGTGTGTAAGTAGAAAAGGACCATTTAAAATAACACAAAAATATATCCATATAGAAACCTGACCATAACTGGTTTTAAGTTTGCAGAAGTATAAAAGTACATGACTACATCATGTCTGCAAAATGTATCACTTGCTCACAAAAAAGTGTTGTGCCCACTAGCAAAACGTATTATTTACAATCGGAATGTCCTACGGATTATTGCAAAATGTGTTGAACTCTCAATGAAACACTTGCTTGAACGGTGACTTTTGCCATTAATTTAAATCCAAAAATGCTTCCAGCAAAATGTTGTATGCACCACTACAGTGATGTTTTGTGATGAAACATTTATAGCTATACGTATAACCAATAATTACTACATGATTTCCAGAAATAAAAGTCTTCATATACAACTGTTTTAGTAAAGGCACCCTGAAATAAGAAACTAACATAAATTGAAATAAATTATTTATTCCATTTTAGTTAATTCTAAAATATACAATTGTAGGTTATACAATAGGATAAACAAGTTCAGTATATGTCACATCAGCAATCGAGGTAACATTAATCAAATTATTAAAAAATTATAATAAATAATAACATATTGTGCTACATCACAAATAGACAATAAAGTTACATAATTCCAAGATCAGGGGTTGAGGCAGCAGTATAGTTAAGTGTGTGAAATTCTGCAAGAATGCAGAATTCCAAGGTATTTCAAAAAGCATGTAGATGATGCATATTTAATGTTTAAGTGCCTGTATGCCCTCAAAAAAACGTGCAATGCCATCTTTCTCAATTTGCCGGTCACAGCTTTGGTTGAAGCTCTTCAACATCTCAAAATTTTGGGAAGTGGCTCTTAACCATATTTCTAATGCAGAATGTTAAAAACGTTTATCCGCCATTTGTAGGTACAACCACAAGTAAATGTTTGTGCAAATTGTAAACTCTAACATGAATGTTTTCTAAAATAGAATCTGATCTTTATCTATGCTATAAAAACAAATATAAAAACAAAGTTGCTTTGGCATTGCCATATTTTAATTGAATATATTGTTTTAATATCCAAGGTTTTACAATGGTAAAATGGTACTTGGAGACAAGGGTTCCAGTTGAAGACGTGTAATTTAGGAATGGGTTTGAGGTCCATGTTCTGTTTAAGATGCACAAACAGGAGAAATTCAGTACCGCTGTTGTTCTACCCATGAGCAGGAGTTCCCCCAAAAACCACTATAAAGTCAGACAGTACAATACTAATGGTGGTCACAAGTAGTCTTAAGGCGGCAGCAGCTAGGGATCTGCAGGCATCCTTTCTGGTTTACTAGCGCCTGTGTGCAGGTGTTTAAAATAAGAAAAACATTAAACAAAAGCAGTGCTTGCGAAAGATTCCCAGACAGGAAACTGCAGATTTGTTCCACTTCACAGGCACACTGTGTGGATAGCAGAGTTCAAAGTTGCCTAAAGTACAGTGTAAAAGATGGAGAAAACAAAATATTGCATAATACCAATAAAACCTTATCCAGATTGCGAAGAATGGTTCAGTCATGATGTGGGACGGCTGTTCTCCTTCACAGCCAGAACAGTTACGAATATTGAAGGAACAATGAACTCCTGGTTGTATCAAGAACTTTTACAGGAGAACATCACAGCATCACTCTGTGATGCTCAAAAGAAACTGGGTCATGTACCATAATCAAAATTCTAAATAAAAGAATAATTTATGGACAGAATATCTTAACCATAATGAATTCCACATTTAACAAAGGCCAAGTTAAAGACCTCAGCCCTATTTAAATGCTGTGACAGGATCTAAAGTAACTCATTTTCATAAATGTACAAGGAATACCGTGAACTGAAAACATTCTGTACAGAGAAAGAGGCCAAAGTAATTGAGAAATGCTGCACTGGTCTGAGTAAGAGCTGTAGCTTCGGTTGAGAGTAATGCTGCTAAAGAAGCTTCCACTAAATCTGAATCATCACATACTTTTCCATTCTTAACTTTGAATATGCAATATTCACCTAAAAAGACTAATCCTGACATCATTTAAAACATGACCATAAGTCATCTTGTGTCTTCGTATCCAAAGAAGATTCTACCTGCAACTTGGTCTACTTGTAATGTGACACTTGCTGTAACTATATATTCCATTTCTTTTTGGCCACTTTTTTATTACTTTGATTTCTTTTTCTATTTTTTCGGTTTTAAACCACAATGTTGACATTTCTTCAATTAAATATATGTATATTTTGGTAACAACTAAGTAACTTGTTATTTACAGTATTTTTAGACTTTTTTCTTTTGCCTAAGGGGACTATTTAAAATCATACCACACTGTATCTGGAGTGTGCTATCACAACTTATCTCAAATGTCAAGGGGACTACTTAGCATCAAACCCTAGGTTTATTGCATCTGGATTTAATTATCATATCTTAATTTTAATCTTTACTACACCACTGCTGGTGTTTTGTTTTGTTTTGGATGTGCTGTTTCTCTTGGCATGTCAGAGGACTAGGACTTTGTGAACTTTGGTCTTGCCTCATTTGGAGAGGCAAAATAGGGGATGGCTTGGGGAGAAAGAGAGCAAGTTTCTTCTTATTTATCCTTTTCACCTCTACAAGTATAAGTGCCAACATGATAATAGGCTCTGTAGCCACAATACTTGGAAACAATATGAAATTGAGGTTAAAGCTATTATATCAAATTAACGTTCTACTTTTACTTAAGTTTACAAAATGTCCCCAGTACTAGGGTGTTGTACCGTGTTAGCCATTATGAATGTAGAGAAAAGCCAAGCAAAATGACACCTTTTATTTGGCTAACTAAAAAGATTACAATATGCAAGCTTTCGAGGCAACCCTGAAGAAGGGGCCTGAGTTGCCTTGAAAGCTTACATATTGTAATCTTTTTAGTTAGCCAAATAAAAGGTGTCATTTTGCTTGGCTTTTCTCAAAATGTCCCCAAAAATACAGAAGCAGTGTCTGTTTGACTAGAAGTGAATTTTGTAAGCTGGAAATGTCAAATGTCTCACTCACGATCTAAAGAGAAAAATAAGTATTTTCTCACCTAACAGATCTAAATGCCAAGATAGTATTTTACAGGAGACTCACTTAATACGTAAGGACTAGCCAAATCTTTCACTCCAGCTATAAAAAGACAACTAGAGGTGTGGAAATCTTAAGACACAAAACAATCTCATTTGCAGTATCAGACGTAGTATCTGATCCTGAAGGACGATATGTGATGGAGTAATTTATTTCAACCTAAAGTGATTTTGATAAATATCTACGTGCCTAATGTGGATGACAGAGATTTCATCCAAAATGTAATTGCATTTATTCCTAATGTGATCACTCATAAAATTATAATGGCTGGAGACTTTAATTGTGTTTTAAATCCAAACATTGATAGGTGTTCATCTACAGTGGTGAGAACATTTGCAAAAATAATCACACATTTTGTAATGGATCATAACTTATCAGACCCATAGAGATTTTTAAATTTAAACTCAAGAACATATTCCTTTTTCTCAGGAGAACATCACGGTTGCTCAAGAATTAATTATTTCTTTATTGATAATCAGTTATTGCCCACTATCAAATCTTGCAAGTATGATGTGATTGTTATCTCCAAGCACGCCCCTCTGATCACAGGGCTTAAATCACTGTGCCTTACACACTCCTCTCGTAGCTGGCATCTTAGCCACCTGTCATTAGCTGATAAGAACTGTACAGAATTCATCTGTAAACAAACTGAATATTTTTTTTAGAGACAAATGCATCTTCAGAGGTCTCTGCAGGAATACTCTGGGAAACTCTGAAGACTTTTTTAAGATGACAGATTATTTAATATCTTTCTAAACAAAAACAATTGCACACCAAGAAGACACCAAAGCTAATCAATGAAATTACCAGAATATATCAAGAATATGCCGGGTGTCCACATGAGGCAGGTTTTGCGATCAGAATTTAACCTGTTGACATCTAAAGAAACAGAACATCTCATTTTTAAATTGCAACATCATTACTATGAACATGGAGAGAATGCTAATAAGATCAACAAATCCAAAAAACAGTAAGTTCGCAATGCAATATCAGAAATTACCAACACAGAAGGAGATAAAATCAATAACTATAAAAATATACCCCACACATTTAAAAGGTACTATAAGTCTACCCAGTTTAAAGATGATAAGACACAATCTAATGAGTTTTTCGACGCATTACAAATACCACAGCTAGATACTCTTGATGCAGAGGAAATGGACAAACCTCTGACTCTCAGAATTACTAGACGTTATAAACTCTGATGTTACCCAGTGGAATTTTATAAAAAAAATTCAAATAAGTTAGCTCCACTACTACTAGCAATGTTTATAGAAGCTACAACAAAATTCTGCTTCAAACTTTTCCCCCAGCATGAATTACTGTCTTTCCAAAGAAAAATAAGGACTTATTACAAAGTGCATCATATAGATCAATTTGACTTCTTTTAGATAAAAGTGTGCTTTTTCCATTGAACTCTCTAGCAAACAATACTAGACTGGACACCTACTCAGTTATTTTAGCAGATCAGTTCAAATACCTAGGGTTACACATCACAATATAAAGATCTCTTTTCAACAAAATTTGGCACTGCATGGAAAAAAATAAAAAAGATGTGAACAGATGGTCTCCCTCGATCTCACATTAGCATGGAGAATCAATACTTTCAAGACGAACACCCTTTCCAAGCTCCCATTTCTATTTCAGAGCATTCCCATATACATTAAAAAACGGTTCTTTTTAAATTAATTTATTTGGAGTTTGAAACATCCACGCATCCAAATGGAAACTCTACACAAACTAAAGCTAAAGGGGGCATAGCAGTGCCTGACTTTCAATTTTATTGCTGGGCACCAGTGGGGGGAAATAAGTATCTGATCCTCTGCTGAATTTGGAAGTTTGCTCACTTACAAAGAAATGAATAGTCTCTAATTTTATGGTAGTTTTATCTTATTGGAGAGAGACCAAATATCAAACAAAAATCCAGAAAAAAATGTTTTGCATATCATTGAGAGAAATAAGTATTTGATCCCCTACAACCCAGACAGAATTCTGGCACCCACTGATTGGTTGTGTGCCCATGTGGCACACAGATGACAATCAATCAATCAATCAATCACAGATACTCCTGATCTCAACTTGTTATGTGTATAAAGCACACCTGCCCACAGAATCAATTTCTTCTATTCCAACCTCTGAATCACCATGGGCAACACCAAAGAGCTGTCAAAGGATATTAGGGACGAGATTGTAGACCTGCTTAAGGCTGGTGTTTTTCTACCCTCTCAAACCTATACAGTATTTAATGTTTGGAAAATGTCCTGGTTTAAAACACTTAGAGATTTGTATGTAGATAATGTCTTTACATCTTATGAACAATTATATTTCAAATTTAACTTCTCATCAATACAATTTTTCCACTACTTTCAAATCAGAAACTTTGCTAAAAGGATCCTGCGTGATTTTCCTCACCTCCCACACATTTCTATTCCAGACACAGTACTGATCACCTTTGAAGATTCAGACATCATCTCAACAATATATAAAAACTTTTTATCTTAAATTTTCTTCCTTTCAAAGATCCCAGAATAGGTTGGGGAAAGGATCTTTCGCCTAACATCTCTGAAAAGCAGTGGAAGACTGCCATGCACTGAATACATTCCAGCTACATATGAGCACAGCATTCAACCGTCCAACTTAAAATCTTTTATCAAGCACATTTATCGCATTTAAAATTGTCCAAAATGTATCCAGGGAAAAATCAACATGTGAATGTGGCAATTTAGCTCTAGGCTCACTGGGCCACATTTTGTGGGCATTCACCAAATTAACATCAGTCTGGACAAACATCTTTGAACGACTATCAGACATCCTTGGTGTTACAATCACTCTTAACCCATCAACAGCTTTGTTTGGTGTACTCCCAGATGGACTTAAAGTAGAGGACGACACATTGATTATAATGGCTTATACTACACTATTAGCATGTAGACTTATCTTGCTCAACTGTGATAAGTCAGTGATGTTCTATACTATTTGAAACTGGAAAAATTAAATTCTCACTTAGGGGATCTGTTCAAAACTTTTTTTTTTAAAATGTGGTGAGATCTAATTAATCAAATCTTAAAACAAGAATTTATAGTGGGGAAAAGGACACTCTTTTTTTTTTTTTTTTAAAGATTTGCCCATGTTGTAGTCTCTCCTCTCTTTCTCTGAGGCAGTGGTAGAATTATGGTTTGTTAAGATGGAATGTTGTTTTCTTCAAATAATATTAATAAAATTCAACAAAGAATATGCAATACACTCAGTGTAGTTATGAAAAGGTATAATTTTTGTGTATGCTATTTGTTTAATTAGCAGTCTTGATCAGTTATTAGGACTTGGTCTTGGTTGAAGACCAGACTACACTTTAAGTGCCATCCAAGCAGGAATGCAGAAAATTCCAAAAGGTTCTCAAACTTGTTATCTCAACTATAAATATTTATTTATGAGGGGCATCACACATTTCATAAAAAAGGGGAGACATGACCTTTAAGTAAAATATATTCAAATAATTAATGCCAAAATATGTTTAGGAAGACTTTATAAAAGGAAAATATCCTCTAAAAGTTGACATAAAAATAAATTAAAAATGCACCATCTCAAGCATGTTACAGCTGTTGCTATATTGTACATTTTCTTGCACTCTTAAACAAGTTTTTTTGTCTCATAGCTAGTTATGTTCAATAAAGGAGACAATTGTAAATATTTTACGATTTTAAAATGCAGTATGGGATGTTATGATCTTACTCAAGCTTAAATCCTGGAATAAGTTGTGCGAGGTAAAAATGTCTTTTACTTAAGTATGTGTGATTAGATCAGCACAAAACCTAAACAAGATTAATAGTAGTTGTGAATTAAAACAAAACTATAAAATTAAGGCAAGATTTGAATTTTTAAAAACAACATGATTAAAAACGAAATCTTCACCTTTATGATCATAAAACTGGAAAATGCATAGTCCTTAGAAAAGAAAATTGATTACACAAAAATAATCAAATTTGTAGCCAAAAAGTTTTCAAGGCTTTGCTGAGGTTCTGTTGATTGTTTTACCAACTCCAGCCCGTGGTGCTGGTATCTTGCTAGATGGTGAGCGACCTTTTACGCCTGAAACTCCTGGTTTAGTCACAGCCAGATTGTTGGTCTTACCTGCAAAAACAAACACTTTTTTATGGCACCATGCTTTTATAGCTTATGCCCTTTGGCTTACCCATTCTCTGTGCCTTCAATAAACAGAAACAACTCAGGATAGTTATAATGATAGAAGAACAAAGCACATAAAACAGATATTTTTCTAAAATAAGCCAGAAAATGTACTCCAAAGATGAAAAACCACCCAAAGAAAATTTCATTTTAGACTCGATGTACTAATTCAGTTTATAGTCCAGTGAAGAGGAGCACATTAAGGTAAAGTATAGTGTACATGTAATGAATATTAATTTTTTATTTAACAATATTTATTATCTCAATATCTGTATCATTTATTCTGAAAAGCTGCATTTCAAAAGGGGTTAAAGTTATTCTAAAGAGAAAAGATAGATAACATGACCAGACATTCTTCAGACATCTAGGATGCAAGAGGAATAAACATCTACTACATTATAATCTGAAATGAGTGCATAATGATGGATGTCTGTGGACCATGGATGAAAATTTTGGACAACAAGTGATTTAAGTGAGGCCCATTTTCACCAAAAACTAAAATACAAAAAGCACCATATTTCTATTCCAACATAAACATAAGACAACACGACTGCAAAAACTTAATTTCATATCTGTCTCTCCAGGACTCAATGAAAGACATAATTAATTCCTTGGTCCTCGATGTTTACAAATCTGTTATAAATTCCTAGTAAAAGTATATTTTTATATATTAAACTATATTTGGATTTGCCTCAATCTAATGTAGTATCAAGGTGCTGAAGCCTATCCCAGCAGCACTAGGTGCAATGGCACATATCCACATCACCCATTTTTACAAATTAAGTTTAGAATCATTAATAAACCATTTTTATTTTATTTTTTAAGGAAGGATAAAAGTTACTAAACATTGTCTACTCTGTCTGAAACAATAGCTTTCTACTGTTCATTAACATTAACAATATTAGATGTATCTATTGATAATAATTGTGAAAATTCATCTATGTTCTTCATTTTATATTTTTCAAGTCTGCCAATTTCTAAAACTAAAACGGTTTAAAAACCATTGCCTTGGATAGTACCAGTTGTCAGTTAAGTTGATTAAGGAAAAACATCACAATTTACCTTTAAAAATTGATTGCATGCATTAGCGCATTAACTTTGACAGCCCTAATTATGTTACCTAATTTTACAGTGGTCAATAAATCTAAGTAAAACATTAGCAAGTGAAAAATAGATTGATAATACAGTATTACTATTCTGATCTGATTTGCTGTAATATGACATTAGAAAAGAACTGCAACTGTATTCTTGACATAGTTTCTAGTGAAAGAAATGTATTTCTGTCTGTGATGTTAATTATAAGTCGACAGTTTAAAATTTAATTTGACTACACAGATTGTGCACTGCATGTATAGACAGACACATGTATAGACAAAGTGGTCTGAGCAGTGCACAATCTTTAAAGGGATTAACAGCAGCGTTGGCATGACAGACCTAACAAACCTCTGAATTCCTGAAATCAAAAATCTGTATGTCAAAGTTGAAAATCTAGGGAGCATGATGCTAAAAGGTTTGGTTCAAGTACTCATTATCTTTTAATTAATAATTAGGATAGTGACAGAATAATCAAAATAGAATAAGTGAAAAATAAGCAGATGAGGAGCATCATTTGTTGTATTTTGTGGTGAAAAGATTGTGGAAAATGTCATGGTGACATAATGCATTATGTATTCAGATCCCAAGCTTTGACAAAAGATGGTGCCAGGCGAAAGGGGGAAATTGGATACTGTTAAACATGCTGGGTGATTCATCAGTGATGGAGAGTTTTTGAACAGAAGTTACAAATTGAAGTACTGGAATTTGCATAAGCAGTGATGAAAAGCATAGCTGACATATCCAAAGAAATAAAGATGGTACAGGCAAACAGACTAGAAACTGTGGTCCAGTTCAGAAAAGTTGTTGAGTCATATATGAACCTTTGCTCAGTTCTCAAGAGATTTTGGGTACTATTGATTTGTGTTTTATTTTCATTCATTTTCACAAACACCTTCATTTGTGTGTATGAAGGACTGATTGGATGTTGATCAGTACTGTTTAACAACAAGAACTATTTCATGCTTAGCCTGACCAAGTTGAAAGAGAAGAAGGACAGGTTGTAAAAAAATAGGCACATCTCACATCCTGCAGTGCAATGGTTTAAGAAGTGATCAGCTATGACACAAACAACTCTTTTGTGCTTATGGAATAAAATATAATTAGCTCTTGTTTTGGCAAAAACATCTCTCACAGAATAATCACAATTGGCAAATATGTATCATGTCAATCTACAAACCAGAAACATTACAAGACTGCCATCTTGTGACTGTCCTCATATGACTGTCAAAATTACCACATCTGGGTCTAATAGAACATTTCTGGGATATGAAAAGAGATCACCCAGTAGAGAGCTAAAGTTCACTACAACTTGCTATACAGCAAGATAACATCCAACGCTTCTTCAACCAAATGCATGCTGGAATCGGTGCTTCTATTATAACTATTATAATTTTTTATTATAGCTTTTATAGCTATGTGGAATCTCAACTGATACTTAAAAAAAATTGCAGATATTTTTTACATTGCTATCTGAGACTGAATTTACTTTAATCATTAGAGAATTTAAAAAAAAAAAGTTTTTTTTTTTCCTACACCACTTGATAACATTATCACTGGTTCAAATCACTTTTTATAGAGTTTTGGTTTTACTTCCTTCTATAAACACAGAATTTTGGAGTGTTCAGTGTCAATTGTCTTTAATAAACAAATGCTAAATTGCTTTAATAATATATTATTATCAATGTGTAAAAGTAGTTTAATGGACTTTAAGTCTTTGACTGGTGCATTTCTTTGTCTTTGCTAACTGGCTACATGTTTATAAATGAAGGATTCATCAACATGACTACAACGATAAGCCTGGTATTTCTTTATTAAATGTTTTCCAACAGTCAATATAGCAACATTTAGGAAATTATTATATATATTTAACTGAAATTCAAACCAGTTATTCAGTTTATTTACATTATTTAACTTGCTTGCATCTCCAAAGTTATGCTTAAGAATAAATTACAATATTTACCTTGGATTGACTGGGTTCTCTGTAGGGCCTGTATCCTTCGTGGGTTCATTTTACATCCATCTCTTCCCATTAAGTGAGACTTCCAGGCCTGTAGAGAGAGTATGTTTTATAGAACTCGTAATATTTAACATTTCTGTGAATCTCTGAGGGATGCAGAGTGGCATAAGTGTAGCCTCAGGAACAAAACTTTGGAGTAGGTACAGTTACATTTCAAACAATATGCCAGTTAATTCTTACACAGTATACATCTCCAAGCAAAGGCCCAGAACACTTTCTAAGATTTACATATCATATGAAATACATGCTATTATATGTTAACAGTTCACAATTATTCTTTAAATGCATAATCATATTTCTGGTTATATAAACAATAATACAGAAGGCAATATTGTTGATGTTAAAGGAGAAAGACTGGCAAAAAAAAAATCAGTTAAAAGAATTTTAAGAGAAAAAATATTCACAATGCTTTGTAACAAACAACATTATAGCAGAGGCACAATTCTTTCAGTTCCTGAAAGTGCTTAATCAGTGCATTATTTTTATTAACATAATACTCCTCCATGTAATGACAAACGTCTTCCAAAATTTAATAGCTGCATACTTAAGGTTCATTGTCACCTGATCACTTCAACCACCCCATCATTACATGTTCTGTCTAATGTAACAATATGAATAGACATACTTTTTTCATGAGTACAGAGGAAAAACATTATAAAATTGTTTTGCTACTATTTCTTTTTATTTTGGAAATCAAAATATACACATTTTCCATCATATATATTGCACTGTTGCCAGGATTGGTTCCTGCCTTGCAATCCAAAGGTTTGAATAAGAATGTTCTGGAAAATAAACAAGAGGATAAATACATACTTTACTTTAGTATGATTTCCTTTATTTTGTATTGGTACCATGTTACTTATTGTTCTGTACAGAACAGAAACCTTCAAGGCAAAATGTAAGAATTGTGTGTTGTTTCAGATTACTAATGATAGAGGAGCCTTGTCTTATTTCATAGAGCTCTGGCAAAGCACATATGCACACAAACTGAAAAAAACTCTAAAAGTTAACTTCAGAAAGGAACATTTCAAAAAGTAATAACTAAGTTTTAAATCAATACAGTAGAATAAAATACTAAATGTCGAGAATGGAGTAGGTTAAGAACTATATTAGGCATATGCAATATAAAATGTGATGTACACGCTCGGATACTGGGCTTCAAACATGGCTGCTGACACAATCCTCACCTCTGACTCAAGGTGTAATCTTCAGCCAATCACTTACCCTTCATTTCTCCATAAGCAAAAAAAATGTCAAGTATCCTGATGTTGTAAGCTGCTTTGGTTAAAGTTTTCTGTCAAATACTATAAATAGTAATAAACTACTGATGAAAGACAACTTCAGAATACCTACAAGAAAAGCAGCATTAAATCCATGGTTCACTAAACATGAAGAATACCCCAAGAGAGGCTGGACATCTAACTAAAAAAGGAGACATGTTCCAGATGCAGTGTTTAGTGATCTCTGATTCTTAATTGTACATGACAGACAGACAGACAGATAGACAGATAGATAGATAGATAGATAAACTTTATTAATCCCAAGTGGAAATTCACATAATCCAGCAGCAATATACTGATACAAAAACAATATTAAATTAAAGAGTAATAAAAATGCATGTAAAAACAGACAATAACTTTGAATAATGTTAGAGTTTACCCCCCCGGGTGGAATTAAAGAGTTGCATAGTGTGGGGGAGGAACGATCTTCTCAGTCTGTCAGTGGAGCAGGACAGTGAAAGCAGTCTGTCACTGAAGCTACTCCTCTGCCTGCAGATTACATTGTTCAGTGGATGCAGTGAATTCTCCATGATTGACAGGAGCTTGCTTAGTGCCTGTCGCTCTGCTACAGATGTTAAACTGTCCAGCTTCATTCCTACAATAGAGCCTGCCTTCCTAACAAGTTTGTCCAGGTTTGAGGCATCCTTCATCTTTATGCTGCCTCCCCAGCACACCGCCGTGTAGAAGAGGGCACTTGCCACAACCGTCTGGTAGAACATCTGCATCATCTTATTGCAGATGTTGAAGGACACCAACCTTCTAAGGAAATATAGTCGGCTCTGACCTTTCTTAAACAGAGCATCAGTATTGGCAGTCCAGTCCAATTTATTATCCAGCTGCACTCCCAAGTATTTATAGGTCTGTACCCTCTGCACACAGTCTCCTCTGATGATCACGGGGTCCATGAGGGGCCTGGGCCTCCTAAAATCCACTGCCAGCTCCTTGGTCTTGCTGGTGTTCAGGTGTAAGTGGTTTGAGTCGCATCATTCAAAAAAGTCTTTGATTAGCTTCCTATACTCCTCCTCCTGCCCACTCCTAATACAGCCCACAATAGCAGTGTCATCAGCGAACCTTTGCACGTGGCAGGTCTCTGAATCTTATTGGAAGTCTGATGTATATAGGCTGAACAGGACCAGAGAAAGTACAGTCCCTTGCGGCGCTCCTGTGTCGCTGACCACAATGTCAGACCTGCAGTTCCCGAGACGCACATACTGAGGTCTGTCTGTAAGATAGTCCATGATCCATGCCACCAGGTGTGAATCTACTCCCATCTCTATCAGCTTGTCCTAAGGAGCAGAGGTTGGATGGTGCTGAAGGTGCTAGAGAAGTCCAAAAACATAATTCTAGCAGCACCACTGCCTCTGTCCAAGTGGGAGAGGGACTGGTGTAGCATATAGATGAAGGCATCCTCCGCTCCTACCTTCTCCTGGTATGCGAACTGCAGAGGATCGAGGGCGTGGTGGACCTGTGGCCTCAGGTGGTGAAGCAGCAACCGCTCCATGGTCTTCATCACATGTGACGTCAGAGCAACAGGCCGGAAGTCATTCAGCTCACTAGGACGTGATACCTTTGGGACAGGGGTGATACAAGATGTTTTCCAAAGCCTCAGGACTCTACCCTGTTCCAGGCTCAGGTTGAAGATGTGCTGTAGAGAACACTTCTGAATTTTTTTGTGTATATACACATTTCCACTTTTGTCTGTACACCACATTTTAGTGTGAGTTCTACACACTGTGTTATGCATGAGGCCCCAGGTCATCATTATTGGCAAAACTGAAATTTAAGTACAACATGCAGAATGTGTACTGAAGAAAAAATTAATCTAGTGAAACAGCTATGGTCTATTGACACTCATGTTTGGAACAGAAGAGCAAATGATGAAACAACAATTTCAATAAACAACAGGAGGAAAAAAGCTGGAAAAACTGAAAGATTACCATGACAATGGTATTAGCACTCTTTATATCAATGTGAAAAAAATGATTGTGTTTAACTCGCCTGGACTAAATTGGAAATTAGACTCACCTGCGATAAATTGTCAGTGCCCACATGACTTGAATTACCCAATAAATGATGACATTAGTGCTTTAAAAAGTCTCATGTTCTCCCTGTTCCTTTCTCAGGATGGTGAAAACAAGGGAGCTCTCTGAGAACATCAGAAATGCAATTATCATCAAACACTAGGGTGCTAAAGGGTATAAGGCCATTCTGAAGAACTTGGCATCCCTGTTTCAACAGTGTGCAGTGCTATAAAGAAGTTTGCTCAGAATGGAACTGTCAAAAACCTCTCTTGTCGTGGAAAAAAATGATTGGGAGAATTATTCGAAGTTTGGTGAGAACTGTGGATAAAACACAATGTAAAACATCCAAAGACCTAAAGGCTGAGCTATAACAATCTGGAGTCATGGTTTTGACACATACTATATGCTGCAGACTAAACCAAGAAGGGCTTTATGGGCGAAGGCTAAGGAGGACCCCACTGTTGAAGAAAAGACATCTTAGGAATGACTAATCTTTGCCAGACAGTACCTGGACAAACCACAAGCCTTCTGGGAAAATGTTCTGTGGACAGACGAAACCAAACTACAGCTTTTTGGCAATGCACACTAGCAATTTGTTTACAGAAGGTGGAATGAAGCTTATAAGGAAAAAAAACACCCTCTCTACAGTTAAGCACGGTGGAGGATTCATAATGATGGAGGGGTGTTTTGCTGCCTCTGGAGTCCATATTACAAGAATCATGAAAATCAGCGGATTACCAAGGTATTTTAGAGCAAAATGTGCTACCCAGAGTAAGAAAACTAGGTTTGAGTCAAAGATTATGGATTCTCCAGCAGGACATTATAACCCAAAACACAGATCCAAAAGCACACATGAATGACTGAAAAGGAAAAAAATGCACCATTTTACACTGGTCTGAGTCGGTTGAGGTTTAGATCAATGATCAATATGCCTTGTTACTGGTTTAAGAACTATAGACTATTAAAAGGAGTTGCTTGACATCTTTTTAAGTGGCTTAGAGAGGCACTGTTATATTACAGGCCTCTGCTTTTGTTTTTAATGTTGCCTGCTTGGTTTTCACTTGCCTTGTTTCCAATGAACAAAGGATGCTGTGCTTTTAGGGAACTGAGTAAACAAGCTTTTTTTGGGACATGGCGGCTCTGCTGGGACTTTTGACTCACCAAAGTCTAAACAAGTACAGAAAACCTTCAAGGCCCTTAAACTTAAGGAAAACTAAGTAAGCTTGCATGCTAGCTCAGCCCTTATCAATGAAGCTGTGTGTTGCGCTTACCAGCACAGGTGCCTATAATTTTACTTTTACTGGATGCTGGTGCAACAAGCAATTATTAATTGAACAGTTCAGTTTCTCATATGGGGGTCACCCTGGTTCCAACTTCATGATGAGGACCGATCAATTAAAAGGGTGTGAAATGTAAAACGTGATCAGATGATGGCCATCTCCAGGCCAGGTGGCAAGCACGAGCTTCGAGTCCTAATGATTGTTATGGAAAGATTGATTATTAGGGGAAAGGACTTTACAAGGCAAGATAATTGTTATAAAAACAGGTACAGCACAAGGTCAATATTACGAAGATAACATGTAAAGTGAATGACAAGAAATATCGACAAAATGGGGATGTTTTGTGATTAGAACTGAAATAAAAATGAACCACACCCAAACCACTGGGCTCACTCCATGAACTGAGATGGCTTTATGTGCTCTGCAATTGTTTCTCACGGTCTGAAATAAATCTTAATTTCTGACTGCCTTTCTGAAGACTCTGCTCATTTTTTTCTGAACATTTCTGCACAAGTCCCGATCTCAGTCCCACTGAAAATCTGTGGAAAGAGCTGAAATCTGCCTTTGGGTAAAGGAATCCTGCAAACATTCAAGAGATTGAATAAATTGCAAAGGAAGAATGGGAGAAAATTCCACCTGACAGGTGCAAGAAGCTTATAGATGACTACAAAAACATTTGGAGGCAGTAATCATTACCAACAGCTGTGCAACCAAATACTAAGGAAAGGTGCATTTATTACTGTCATATTTCTTGTTTCTTCTTTCAAGTTACTACATGTAAGTTGAACAATAATGTTTTCATTTTTGGTTAAAGTACTCTGGATATCCAAATAAAATATTCTGATGATACAAATTTGGTACATTTCCATTTATTTCTGAATATATTGTACAAGTTATGTACAAAATGAAAAAGTGAGGCTAATTACAGCTGCAACAACTATTTGACATTATCGATATACAGTAATCGATTATTAAAAACATCAATTTAATTGATTTGTTGATTATGTTGTGACTATAAGCAAGTGGCAGAAAACAAAAAACGACCTAAGACTTCCAGGGTTTGGGAGTGCTTTACACTGAATGCTGGAAAAAAAGCGTGTTTCAAAATGTGTAGATTTGACCTTGTGCAGTACAATAGCACAACGGAGATGCACAAATAGAACTGTGCTGTTACAGGCTCTGTGGAAAAGGAAGACTCACCATTATCACTGTAGTTGAATGTTAACTTCTGCGTTATGTAAAACAAATATATAATGCAGCGTTTGCTAGGTTAGGCATAATGACATGACTTCCAATTTGAAGTAAGGAATAATTTGACTCATACTCCAGGCCCCTATAATGCGAATACTGTAAAACATTAGCATATGAGACAAAGTGTTGTGATATGAGACAAAAAAATATGTGTCATTAGCTAACTAGTAAATGTTCAGATTTTTAATTGCCATATTTGTTTTTTTACAAAATGGGTTGCAAAGAAACTTAAGTCCCTGTCCAAGCAGAAAACTTTTTTCCCCAGTGTCGTGTGCAAAGGAAATCAAAATCTCAGCGAGAATGAATCCCGTAGCATATCAACTGCGACTGACAGGCTTATCATTCATTCCGAGTTAAAACATAGGAATAGTGTGGAAAAGCAAAACTTCCAGAGTAGTTGGCTATCGGACTTCAAATGGCTTTTATACAATCTGGAGGAAGACATGATAATCTGCAAGTACTGCTACAGCAAGCCTAGTGCAGCCGGTAAAACAGATTTTGTGGCATGATCAGAATACTCCCAAATGCAAATAACATGCAGCAGGCTGTGACAGCGTGTTGGCTGCAAGTAATTGTGCCAAAGAATCTGCAGTGGTAAAATGTTTCCAAACACAAAAAGGACGAAAAGATGATGCAAAAAAATATCAACTTTAGTTAAAATAATCTTGACATATTACTAAGTTTCACAATTGCTTTGCTGTAAAAGGAAATCAGTCTGTACATTTCCTTATCATATCACAACGTATTTCAAACATTACTGCAGAGTTACTAAAAAAAAGAAATCATGATGGTGCAGCAGATTATTCTATGGTATTGTGGTGGTTAGATATTTACATGATGCTTTTGCCAGTAAACCTTCTTTTTCATAGAAACTGAAAAAAGCTTAAATTACATTTAATTTTTGAAGTGTGGGTTTAGTGTGATTCTGAATATATATGGAAATTGCAAGGTTAGTTAATTTATTGAAAACAGATGTGTTTTTAAGGAAATCCTGTGTGTGTGTTCATTGCACAACAAAAAGTGCGACTAAGTGTTAAGTGTTACTAATTTCTATTTGTTACTATTTATTTTCAATGTATTATTACATAAATGTTGCATAAAAACCTATATTATGTTTAAAATACCTACAAGAGGTTAACTAAAAATACATTTCTGAAAATCTTATACAAATCATGCACTTTGTGTTTAATTTCACATAATTTTTTTTGCAATCCAACTAATCAATTAAACTAATTAACTAATAATCAACAAAACAATTGCCAGATTAATTGAATACCAAAATAATCATTAATTGCAGCCCTAGTGCCAATAATGGTAACAGGACTGTATGTAAGAGTTTACTACACAAACCCTAAACTGAATTAAGAAGGTGCTAACAAAGCATAGATGGCTAAATACAGTGGAATCTCGGTTCACGAATGTCTCGGTACACGTACAACTCGTTTTACGACCAAAAAGTTCGGTATACGAACAAGCCAGTTTCCCTTTCGGTTTGTGCATGCCGATGATTTCCGCACGTGTTGCATTGTTCTCGGTCAGACGAGCCTGCCTGCCTGCACGTGCGTGCCAGCCTGCTGCTGAGAGAGAGGGTGCGTGCTGCTGAGAGAGAGGGGGGAGGGTTCATGCTGCAGAGAGAGAGAGAGAGAGCGAGTCTGCACGTGCGTGCTTGCCTTGCCTGCTGGTTCATACGCGCCGATTACTGTATTTAAGCACGTGTTGAGCCGCTCCCTGTTCATTGTTCTCAGTCAGACGTGCGTGCTTTACCTGTGATCTCTTTGTGCTCTACAGTATTTCATGTGCTTTTGCAGTTAACCATGGCTTCTAAGCAAGTGAAGAGTGGTGAGTAGAAAGTTTTGAAGAAAATTGACATCGAAGTAAAGAAAGAAATTATTGAAAAGTTTGTTACTGATCTTGCCGCCGAGTACAAGAAGTCAAAATTTGACTATTCTAAAGCAGAAAGAATCTATTAAAGCAGCTGATGTTGCAAATAGAGTTACAGCGTTAACCAGGCAGAGGCTTCAAGTGCTGGAAGAGGTGGAAAAACTGTTTACCAGTTTACTCATTTACCAATTTGAGAACCCTTGTGCTTTCAAGCAGCACAATGTAAACAAAGCCAGACTGCCAGTGATGTGGAGGGAAAACACGAAGGGTTGGGTCACAAGGACTTTGTTTTTGGAATGGCTGCATGAGGCTTTCGCTCCTACTAGCTAAACAGCTAAAAACACCAGAAACCCAAGAAATCACAAGAGAGAAAACACCTGAAGGAAAACATCCCTCCATTGCAGAGCCAGACTCTCCCTCAAAACTGTAACCTCCTCTCCACCCAGCTTCTCCTCACTTCATGCCAAAACTCGACTCACGCAAGGTTAGTTTTCTTGGTGGTTTATAGTTTTTGTATTACGGATTTTTCAAAAGTTAATTTTTCAGTTCGTAGCTTGATTTGTTGCAATGTTTCTTTTCTCATTTTTCAAATGTTCGCTTTTTTCCCTGTGCTTAAAACTCATTAAAAAAAAGTGTTTACAACGATCGGGCTGTAAAGCTATTAGCATGAACTCCTGCAATGTTACTTTTTTGGTTGCTTGTGGTTGGTTTTTAAATTAAAGTTCAGATTTGTTCAAATGTTCCCCTCTGTTCTGAGAGAGAGAGAGACCATGTGCTGCTGACAGAGGAGGAGGGTGCGTGCTGCAGAGAGAGAGAGAGCGGCAGCCTGTTCGTGTAGCTGAGCAGGGAGCCTGGGTGTTTTGTGTCAGTGTTATTCAATGTTTTTGCATTAGTTTACTATTACACTGTGCATTCTATGGTGTATTAACTATATTTGTGCTTAATCTTTACATATATATTTACATACAGTTCGTACAGTCTGGAACGGATTAATTGTATTTACATACAATCCTATGGGGGAAATTGCTTTGGTTCACGACCAACTGAGTTTACGACCAGAGTTTTGGAACAAATTATGGTCGTGAACCGAGGTTCCACTGTACACTTATGGATAGATACATACATATTGCATAAAGGCTTGAGGACCTGTAAAAAACTAAATTCCAGTCATATATTGGAGAGAAATTGTCCAACATGTTTGAATGATGTTAAAAGAAATAACTGATCGCTGAATACTTATACATAACTTACAGTGCCATCTACAATGCTTGGGACAAAGACACATTTTTACTTGATTTACCACTATGCTCTAGTTTAAAATTACAAATCAAACAATTCAGACATGATTAAAATGCACATTTCAGACTTTAATTTAAGAGTATTTGCATAAATTTTGGGCACACTATGTAGAAATGACAGCAGTTCTTATACATGGTTCCTCCATTTCAGGGTGCCATAACATTTGGTTATAGCAATGGTAGGTATATTAAAGCAGTCATATTTAGTTCCTTGTTGCATATCCCTTGCATGCAATAACTGCTTAAAGTTTGTGATTCATAGACATCACCAGGTGCTGAGTATCGTCTCTTGTGATGCTCTGCCAAGCCTCTAATGCAGCCATCTTCACTTCCTGCTTGTTTCAAGGGATTGTCCTATTGAGTTTTCTCTTCAGCATATAGGAAGGCATGCTCAATTGTATTTAAATCAGGTGACTGGCTTGGCTATTCAAGAATTTTTTATTTTTAGGCTTTGAAAAACTCCAGTGTTGCCTTAGCAGTATGTTTGGGATCCTTATCATGTTGTAGGATGATGTGCCATCCAATGAGTTTGAAAGCATTTACTGGAACTTAAACAGATGTTTCTATGCACTTCAGAATTCACTATGTAACTGCCATTAACAGTTACATCATCAATGAAGATACAGTAAGTTTGCCAGTACCTGTGGCAGCCATACATGCTTAAGCCATAACAGCCCCCCACCATGTTTAACAGATGAGGTGGTATGCTTTGGACCTTGGGCAGTTCCTTTATGTTTCCACACTTTGCTTTTGCCATCACAATGATACAGGATTATCTTTGTCTTATCTGTCTACAAAAACTTTTTCCCAGAATTCTGCAGGCTCTTTTAAGTCCTTTTTCACAAACTATAATCTTGCCATCCTGATTGTGGCTAACTAGTGGTTTGCAACTTTCAGTGTAGCCTCTGTATGTCTGTTCAAAAAGCCTTCTGCAGACAGAAGTCTACATAAGTCTACATAAGTCTACATTCTACATGAAGAATGTTTCTGATCTGTCAGACAGGCGTTTGGGGCCTTTTCTTTACCATAGTGAGGATTCTTCTATCATCAGCAGTGGAGGCTTTCCTTAGCCTACCAGTTCCTTTGTGATTACTGAGCTCACCAGCATGCTCTTCCTTCTTAATGATATTTCAGACAGTTGATTTAGGTAATCCTAAGGTTTTACCAATGTCTGTAATTGTTTTATTCCTGTTTTTCATCCTCATAATGGCTTCCTTGACTTTCACTGGCAAGGCTCTTGTCTTCATGTTGAACAATGGCAACTACAGGCTTTAAATGTAGTCTCTAGGTAGAAGCAAGCCTACCTTATGCCTGCACAAATTAAGCAACACAACACACTTGAGTAATCAGAAACACTTGTGACAGCAATTGTCCAAAACATTATGGTGCCCTGAAATAAGGGGGTGGTCTGTGCATAAAACATGTTGTAATTTCTGCATGGTTTAACAAACATTTATGCAAATACCATTAAATCAATGTGTGAAATGTGCACTTTAATCATGTCTGAATTGTTTGATATATAATTTTAAATTGTTGAGCAGAAGGGTATCATCAAGGAAGAATGTGTCTTTGTCCTAAACATTATGGAGGGAACTGTATATACTTCTTTCAATGCATACCAATATAAACCGGCTTATGATACAAATCTGTGCTCTCGCCACCTGTTTAAGAATGTGAGAAAATGCAACTTGATGAACAATTCAGAACAAACAGCTAAGAAACTTTTATTGAATAAACAATTTAATAGGAAAAATATTTACAAAAACTGAAAGAATGAATATGAAAGGCACATCACTAAATTTATGCAAAACAAAATTAGTAATGACAGTTAAATATATCTATTGTTAAATACATTAATATGGCATGTTAGTCTATAAACAGATACATTATATAAATCTTACCTCTTCTCCAGGTGAAAAGTTTTCATGACACAAAGGGCAGTAATTGGCAACTTTTTCTGACTTTGCAGCTGATGAATAAAACAAAGAAATGTGTCTCCATTACTAAGGTTTTTCTAAGTAAACTGACAAAGAATTTAAAATAATATACCCATATTAAAACAATATTTTTTGTTATAATAAGGCAGATAATTAAGAAACTGACAATAACCACACATCGAAAAGAGTTTTTCAAATTCCATACAAATAGATTAGAATGTGTTAAACAATTGCATTACTTGGCTCCACATTCATCTAAAGTTAGCTGGGAGAATCAGTATGACAGAATCAATACCATGAAAAGTAATATTACTTGTTACAACATTTCCCTCTTTAAATAAATAAATATACCTGTATACTTGTTGCAAAACCACAATATAAGGGAGGTTTACCACACAACTGTTACAAACCACAATCTTAAAAGGGTAGATGATTACTTCACAGATCAACCATAATGCTGTCGCTCTTAGTAGCCCCAAGATGGACTTCACATGGACTTCAACCACTCACTTCCCAATTTAAAGAATGTAAAGAACTGTATGATGAACACAGAAATGTTTATACTAAACATATACAAAATTAAAAAAGTTTAAAAAAAAAAGACAGAACCCCAAAACAACCTCTGAGATGGAACAAACATACACTCATTAAAAAGTTGTACGCCAAGTTCATATCTTGAACACGTTTTGTAAGTCCCATGCAAAGTTTCAAGATATGTTGGTATTGCATCCAAGGTTTGTATTTAGTATCAGCTTCCCAAAAGAAGAGCAATACTAATGATCCTACTGGTTCTTGAAGAGTCAGCATTTCAATGCATGTTTGAATCTGTATTGTCACCTGCAGTCCTCAGAAGCGCAATTCTGCTGAGTTTCAGATTTCTGTATTCTCACTGATCTCAGCACCAGATGATTCCCAAATCCAACCAATGAACATACTCATTTGATTTGACAGGTTACTCCTCGTGGGCTACCTCACCTCTCTGCTGATTTTGATCTCTCTATCTTCTTTCCCCTTCAAGATTTATAAATCAAAATGAAAGGTGTTGAGCCAGGTCTTCAGCGTTTGTCTAGGTAAGGTCACTCTTGTTTTTGGGAAACCCATACACTAATACTACAATGTGAATTAGTCGGTACACAAACTAAGTGACACTCTAGAACAAGGAAATCATTTACAAACACTACAGTGTAATATATGGTGCCGCAACACAGTCCCAACTCCAAGATTCAAAGCCAAAATACAGCTTAAGGTTAGTCACATATACTGAATCCACTTTTATAAACTTCTCAAAATATTAAAGGAACACTTTGAAAACACATCAGATCTCAATGGGAAAAAAACTCATGCTGGATATCTATACTGATATGGACTGGGAAATGTGTTAGGAATGAAAGTATGCCACATCATTTGATGGAAACGAAAATTATCAACCTACAGAGGGCTGAATTCAAAGGCACCTCGAAAATCAAAGTGAAAAAATGATGTGGCAGGCTAGTCCATTTTGCCGATATTTCATTGCAGCAACTCAAAATCGTACTCAGTAGTTTGTTTGGCCGGGGCATGCTCCTAATGAGACGACAGATGGTGTCCTGGGAGATCGCCTCCCATATCTGGACCACAGTGTGGAGGCCAGTCAATGGTATCAATTCCTTCATTCTCCAGGAACTGCCTGCATACTCTCACCACATGAGGCTGGGCATTGCCGTGCACCTGGAGGAACCCAGAACCTACTGCACCAACATAGGGTCTGACAATGGATCCAAGGACTTCATCCCGATACCTAATGGCAGTCAAGGTGCTGTTGCCTAGTCTGTAGAGGTCTGTGCGTCCCTCCATGGATATGCCTCGTGAGACCATCACTGACCCACCACCAAACCAGTCATGCTGAACGATGTTACAGGCGACATAACATTCTCCACGGCTTCTCCAGACCCTTTCACGTATGTCACATGTGTTCAGGGTCAACCTGCTCTCTTCTGTGAAAAGCACAGGTCGCAGGTGGTGGATCTGCCAATTCTGGCATTCTATAGCAAATGCCAACCGAGCTCCATGGTGCCAGGCAGTGAGCACAGGGCCCACTAGAGATTGTCAGGCCCTCAGGCCACCCTCATGAAATCTGTTTCTGATTGTTTGGTCAGAGACATTCACACCAGTGGCCTGCTGGAGGTCATTTTGTAGGGCTCTGGCAGTGCTCATCCTGTTCCTCCTTCCCCAAAGGAGCAGATATCGGTCCTGCTGATGGGTTAAGGAACTTCTATGGCCCTGTCCAGCTCTTCTAGAGTAACTGCCTGTCTCCTGGATACTTCTCCATGCCCTTGAGACTGAGTTGGGACAAACAGTAAACAATCTGGCAATGGCACGTATTGATATGCCATCCTGGAGAAGTCGGACTACCGGTGCAACCTCTGTAGGGTCCAGGTATCGCCTCATGCTACCAGTAGTGACACTGACCGTAGCCAAATGCAAAACTAGTGAAAAAACAGTCAGAAAAGATGAGGATGGAAAAATGTCAGTGGCCTCCACCTGTTAAACCATTCTTGTTTTGGGGGTCATCTCATTGTTGCCCCTCTAGTGCACCTGTTGTTAATTTCATTAACACCAAAGCAGCTGAAACTGATTAACAACCCCCTCTACTACTTAATTGACCAGATCAATATTCCAGAAGTTTAACTGACTTGATACTATACTCCGATTAAAAAGTGTTCTTTAAATTTTTTTAGCAGTATATTTGAATCTATGCCTCATTACAGGTGCTGGTCATAAAATTAGAATATCATGACAAAGTTGATTTATTTCAGTAATTCCATTCAAAAAGTGAAACTTGTATATTAGATTCATTCATTACACACAGACTGATGTATTTCAAATGTTTATTTCTTTTAATTTTGATGATTATAATTGACAACTAATGAAAATCCCAAATTCAGTATCTTGGAAAATTAGAATATCAATTAAGACCAATGCAAAAAGGATTTTTAGAAATGTTGGCCAACTGAAAGGTATGAACATGAAAAGTATGAGCATGTACAGCACTCAATATTTAGTTGGGGCTCCTTTGGCCTGGATTACTGCAGCAATGTGGCGTGGCATGGAGTCGATCAGTCTGTGGCACTGCTCAGGTGTTATGAGAGCCCATGTTGCTCTGATAGTGGCCTTCAGTTCTTCTGAATTTTTGGGTCCGGCGTATTGCATTTTCCTCTTCACAATACCCAATAGATTTTTATGGAGTTAAGGTCAGGCGAGTTTGCTGGCCAATCAAGAACAGGGATACCATGGTCCTTAAACCAGGTACTGGTAGCTTTGGCACTGTGTGCAGGTGCCAGGTCCTGTTGGAAAATGAAATCTGCATCTCCATAAAGTTCGTCAGCAGCAGGAAGCATGAAGTGCTCTAAAACTTCCTGGTAGACAGCTGCGTTGACCTTGGACCTCAGAAAACACAATGGACCAACACCAGCAGATGACATGGCACCCCAAACCATCACTGACTGTGGAAACTTTACACTGGACCTCAAGCAACGTGGATTCTGTGCCTCTCCTCTCTTCTTCCAGACTCTGGGACCTTGATTTCCAAAGGAAATGCAAAATTTACTTTCATCAGAGAACATAACTGTGGACCACTCAGCAGCAGTCCAGACCTTTTTGTCTTTAGCCCAGGCGAGACGCTTCTGATGCTGTCTCTTGTTCAAGAGTGGCTTGACACAAGGAATGCGACAGCTGAAACCCATGTCTTGCATACGTCTGTGCGTGGTGGTTCTTGAAGCACTGACTCCAGCTGCAGTCCACTCTTTGTGAATCTCCCCCACAGTTTTGAATGGGTTTTATTTCACAATCCTCTCCAGGGTGCGGTTATCCCTATTGCTTGCACACCTTTTTCTACCACATCTTGTCCTTCCCTTCGCCTCTCTATTAATGTGCTTGGACACAGAGCTCTGTGAACAGCCAGCCTCTTTAGCAATGACCTTTTGTGTCTTGCCCTCCTTGTGCAAGGTGTCAATAGTCGTCTTTTGGACAACTGTCAAGTCAGCAGTCTTCCCCATGATTGTGTAGCCTACAGAACTAGACTGAGAGACCATTTAAAGGCTTTTGCAGGTGTTTTGAGTTAATTAGCTGATTAGAGTGTGGCACCAGGTGTCTTCAATATTGAACCTTTTCACAATATTTTAATTTTCTGAGATACTGAATTTGGGACTTTCATTAGTTGTCAGTTATAATCATTAAAATTAAAAGAAATACATATTTGAAATACATCAGTCTGTGTGTAATGAATGAATCTAATATACACGTTTCCCTTTTTGAATGGAATTACTGAAATAAATCAACTTTGTCATGATATTCTAATTTTATGACCAGCACCTGTATACTTGGTAGATGATAGAATCTAATTGTTTCAAGACTTTGCTGGACAAAGCCATCTAACTCACCCAGACCAATCTCCCAACATTATATACTGTAAGTTGTTGGTATTTGTTATAAAACTCAGCACATATGCTTTGGGCATTTACTATCTTTTCTTGCACTTGCTTTCTAAGCTGCTCTAAGCTGTATATAACTGGTAATTTTAGGTTTTAGAATCTGGACATACCAGAGCAGTAGTACTCCAAGAGTTTTGTACTGAGGTCAAATTTGCTAAAGTTAAACCTTATAATAGACTAGCAAAATACCCGCGCTTCGCAGCGGAGAAGTTGTGTGTTAAAGAAGTAATAAAAAAGAAAAGGAAACATTTTAATAATAACATAACATGATTGACAATGTAATTGTTTTGTCATTGTCATGAGTGTTGCTGGCATATATATATATATATATATATATATATATATATATATATATATATATATATATATATATATATATATATATATATATATACACATATATATAGCAAAATACCAGCTTTGCAGCTGAGAAGTAGTGTGTTAAAGAAGTAATGAAAAAGAAAAGGAAACATTTTGAAAATAACGTAACATGATTGTCAATGTAATTATTTTGTCATTGTTGTGAGTGATGAGTGTTGCTCATACACACACATATAAACATATATATATACATATCCATACATATATACATATACACATATATACACACACACACACACACACACACACATACATACATACATACATACATACATACATACATACATACATACATACATATATATATATATATATATATATATATATATACATATATACATACATATATACACATACATCCACATATATATATATATATACATATCTACATATACACACATACATATACACTCACCTAAAGGATTATTAGGAACACCATACTAATACGGTGTTTGACCCCCTTTCGCCTTCAGAACTGCCTTAATTCTACGTGGCATTGATTCAACAAGGTGCTGAAAGCATTCTTTAGAAATGTTGGCCCATATTGATAGGATAGCATCTTGCAGTTGATGGAGATTTGTGGGATGCACATCCAGGGCACGAAGCTCCGTTCCACCACATTCCAAAGATGCTCTATTGGGTTGAGATCTGGTGACTGTGGGGGCCATTTTAGTACAGTGAACTCATTGTCATGTTCAAGAAACCAATGTGAAATGATTCGAGCTTTGTGACATGGTGCATTATCCTGCTGAAAGTAGCCATCAGAGGATGGGTACATGGTGGTCATGAAGGGATGGACATGGTCAGAAACAATGCTCAGGTAGCCCGTGGCATTTAAACGATGCCCAATTGGCACTAAGGGGCCTAAAGTGTGCCAAGAAAACATCCCCACACCATTACACCACCACCACCAGCCTGCACAGTGGTAACAAGGCATGATGGATCCATGTTCTCATTCTGTTTACGCCAAATTCTGACTCTACCATTTGAATGTCTCAACAGAAATCGAGACTCATCAGACCAGGCAACATTTTTCCAGTCTTCAACTGTCCAATTTTGGTGAGCTTGTGCAAATTGTAGCCTCTGTTTCCTATTTGTAGTGGAGATGAGTGGTACCCGGTGGGGTCTTCTGCTGTTGTAGCCCATCCGCCTCAAGGTTGTGCGTGTTGTGGCTTCACAAATGCTTTGCTGCATACCTCGGTTGTAACGAGTGGTTATTTCAGTCAAAGCTGCTCTTCTATCAGCTTGAATCAGTCGGCCCATTCTCCTCTGACCTCTAGCATCAACAAGGCATTTTCGCCCACAGGACTGCCGCATACTGGATGTTTTTCCCTTTTCACACCATTCTTTGTAAACCCTAGAAATGGTTGTACGTGAAAATCCCAGTAACTGAGCATATTGTGAAATACTCAGACTGGCCCGTCTGGCACCAACAACCATGCCACGCTCAAAATTGCTTAAATCACCTTTCTTTCCCATTCTGACATTCAGTTTGGAGTTCAGGAGATTGTCTTGACCAGGACCACACCCCTAAATGCATTGAAGCAACTGTCATGTGATTGGTTGATTAGAGAATTGCATTAATGAGAAATTGAACAGGTGTTCCTAATAATCCTTTAGGTGAGTGTACATACACACACATATATACACACAAATACATATATATATATATATACATACACACATATATATATAATAAACATATATATACATACATATCTACTATTATACATATACACACACACACACACATATAAACATACAGGTATATACAAACATATCTACATATATACATATACACACACACATATATATCTTCATGACTGAGAAGAGCTTCTCACACAGATATGTGCTACCAAACATGCACAAGGTTCGAGCCGCATGTAGACGGAGCTGGAGAATTTGTGCGGGAATGGAGTGAATAAACGGTGCGGGCCGTGCAGTATCGTACTTTGCCTTCAGTGTGCCATTACACTGCAGCTCAATCACCTCCATCTGAATCTGCACAGGTGCAGTTTCCACATCAACGGCAAATGGATTGCGAAACAACCAAAGCGCCGTGCGAACTCAGTGCGTAGAGTTTATCAGCAAAGTGCGTATTTGGGAACACCGTTGTGCCGATTTGGTTCAACATTACTTGGCAACAGGGAAAGTGGGGCAAGTTGCACTGGTGCATTTGTGTCTCTCATAAAAGTAGCTTCACTTGAAATCACTTTGTGATTGTGCACGGGTAAAAACGTCTGCTGAAGTGTCTTCTTTAACTCTTCTGCTTTCTGTATCTTGTGCATTGCATTCAGGTGTTTCAGGTTATCTTGATGTTTTGTCTCATAGTGCCGTCTTAGATTAAATTCTGTAATTACAGCCACATTAGCTCCACAAATGAGACACACGGGTTTACCGGCAATGTCAGTAAACATATACTCAGCCTCCCATCGGTTTTTAAGGGCTCTATGTTCAGAATCACCTTTTCTCTTCTGCATCGTGTGGGCTAACTTCGCAATAACTTGCAGCATCATAAGCTAGACTTGATTAACGCCGTAAGTGTTCGGCAAGGCAGCTGAGGCGCTGCATTATGGGATTTGTAGTTTATTGTGTTACCAGCGCTTCATATCCCCGGACATTAATAACAATAATACAGTATATAAAATGATCTTGCGGACCGGATTTAATTACGCCGGGCCAGATGTGGCCCGTGGGCCTTGAGTTTGACACATATGGACTAAATAGAACTTGAAAAGATATATTTTTTCGAATGTGATCGCGCAATTCAGATTGAGTTGACGTGCACTACAGTACATCGAGCCCGCGTGCTATTGTGGTTTTGCCTGCGTGCCTCAATAAGTTACCCTCCCCTCGCTCTTACTTTTTTACCGTTCATCTAATGAATACACTGAGTATGGCTTTACCAAAACAATCATTGATCGCGAATAAAGTATCCATTATTCATAAAGCTTCAATTGGTGATCTGTCTTTCTGCGTTAACCGCATATTTTTTCATACGTCTCAAACCGAGGGGATGCGAAGGTAAAATGAATAAAAATGCGTGCTTATATACTCAAGTGCATCCCCTCTCAAGAATCGAACCTCGGATGTTGGCGCTAGAGGCGAAGCCTCTACTATTGCGCCACAGCGTGTGGTTTATCTATTTGAGCGTAGCAGTGTAATTCGGTTTTTGTTCAGCACTCTTTGGAACTGTTACTTTTTGTCTGCGCACTGCGTCAGTTAACGTGAGCCGCTGAATATGGTTTTATATGTCACTCGCTCGCTTCTAATTGTTTCTCTGCCTTCTTAATTATATAATGCATGTTTTCTTAAGCGCTTTTTGGAGCTCTTCCTGGTTTTCTACGTACTGCGTAATTACGTGAGAGGCGTGATGATGTCATACAAAACTCCGCCCCCCACGGCTTTCGCGCTCAACTCCATTACAGTAAATGGAAAAAAATAGCTTCTAGTTATGACCATTATGCGTAGAATTTCGAAATGAAACCTGCCCAACTTTTGTAAGGAAGCTGTAAGGAATGAGCCTGCCAAATTTCAGCCTTCTACCTACACGGCAAGTTGGAGAATTAGATGAGTCAATGAGTCAGTCAGTCAGTGAGGGCTTTGCCTTTTATTAGTATAAATCACTTGAGTTTGACAGTCACCTGTTAGCATAATTTTACATTATCTTCCTAAATGTATTTTATGAAAGGCAAGTTATGTTTAAAAATACTAGCATTCAAATAAAACATTTCTGGAATTCCATTTCCCTGATTTCAGCCAGCAATCCATAATAATTCCTCAGGCATGAAGATCGATTTAACAACAGGCAGTCTGCCAGCACTGACGCATGGGTCACCTGCAGCATGGAGTTAAAGGACTGCCTTGACAAAATGTGGCCTCTCCAGGCTAGCATCAAAGTGAGTTAGAAGAGAAATTTGTACAGTGACTGAGATCAGCTGAACTAGAGTGAGACAGAGGTTGAGGAATTGTTGCATGTAAGTCAGGGGGAGTGAGAGTTAGAGAGAGGTAACCACAACAAGGAAACTGGAGCAGAGCAGTAAGGTATAGAACTGAAGCAAAAGTTGTTACATTACTATGCAAAGTTATTTCAACACTATTGTTTGTCCCCTACATGAACAATTCTATGCCTGGTCTTTTCTAAACTCCCTGCCAAACTGCTCGCCTTCACTATCCTCAGCTAACCTACTCATATGCCTCTCCAACACATTGGTGCCCCTCCTGTTCAAATGAAACCTGCCATGCCTGTATCAGGTCAAATTTGTTCCAAAAGGATTCCTAATTCCCAATTAAAGCACTAAGATATGAGCCATGCATCGCCTCAATCTTATCTGGACTGGTGAGTGGCACAGTTAGATCTTCAGAGAAGACTACCTTCTCAGTTCTACTCCTCAGCACGGTATGTAACACTAAGTTTGGGTTGCAGAACTGACAACTAGATTCAGCCCCACTCTGGCCAAGAGCCTATCAACCTTTCCAAGGAGGTCTCCCATCTGTGCAACTGGAAGGCAACACGCCTGCACTCCAATCCCTCTAATGATGAAGTCCCCTACTATCACAATCTCCCTCTTTCTGTGGACTGGTTTTGAGGTAGGCTATTGGTACTCGTCATGCTTGCCTACCACTTCAAAATCTTCAGAGACACCATCCTGCTCTGCAAAGGCCTGAATATGATTTGACACTTCCAGTTCTGGGGTGGATGCCCCCTGGACTTTGTGCACCATTTGCCTAATGCCTTGTGACCATGACTTGCCTATTTCAACCTTATTGGTATGAAGTCACTTTTTGCTGCACCTTAAGGGATACATCCTATCTCTTTAAAGGACACCTAGATCAGGTCTGCCAATTCTCTGCTACAACACAAGCCAGCCAAATCCCCCTACAGTTCAGTGACCCTAAACTTGAGGTACTTATCAGCATCACCCGCAGACATAGCCTTCAAGGAGGACTGACTCCTACAAATGGGTTTTCACTTATGAACATTTGTGCCCTTGCTTTCCTTGTTAAGACTTAACTGTACAAGTGCTATATGGTGCTATAGCGAGTTAATCTTTTCTATTCTTTATTTGCCTTACCTTCTCCCCAATAAGTAATCTCTGTTACTTTTAACTATTTGTCACTACGCCACTGGTTCTTTAATTATTTACCTACAGACTTGATAGTTTCAGCTACCGCTCAGCTACTACCTTCTGCCTATTCTCTCCTCGACTTTTTGAATCTAGTTTTGAATACATGTAATAGAAAAAGTGCAAGTAGCAAGTAACTTTTTCAAAATGCTTTCAGACACTCATCTAGTTTTGCTCCCATGTGGTCGGGGAAAAAAAAATCTAATGGGAAAGAAAGCTCTAAAAATTCTCGCACAGCTCCTTAGTGTCAAGCAGAAATCAAAGTTTTCAGGAGTAAAATTAGCATTTTAATTAACTCTTACACCAGAGTAACCATTAACTCACAGGAGCTGCAGATGTATTTTAAATACTTTCTTTTCAATAGAAATGTTGTAGATCATGGAACTGCAGCTATTATAAAATCTGTCAAAATGAGCTGTGATGGGGTATGGATGTCGATCTTACTAATAATGATATAAGCTAGGCCTAGATAAGTGTGAATTAGCCTACCTTGAAATGTGTAAAAAAAGGCAATATTGCAAAGCAGGTCTGTAGTAACATAATGCTGAAATTAGTGTGAGGTAAAGCAAACAGCAGTTCATTCAAATTCAAATGGCAGCTTTTTACCTTCTGCGATTTTTTTCTTCTTCTTAAATACATTTGAATTATATTCAGTACTATTAAAAGTATTTAATGCTTGCACTACAGTCCTGGGGCATCATGTATAAACGGTGCGCACACAGAAATGTTGCGTAAGAACTTTTCCACATTCAAATCACGATGTATAAAACCTAAACTTGGCGTAAAGCTACGCACATTTCCACAGTACCTCATACCCTGTCGTATGCAAGTTCTCCGCTCGGTTTTGCAGACTGGCGGCACCCAGCATCAAAGCTGTGCTATTGTTCCAGTGTGGTTATCCTTTCTTTTCCTGAGTCGGCTTTATAAATACACTGAAATTAACCACATATTGTTTATTAGTTTAATGCATCTGATTGTAATTAGCCAGTAACAATATAATGGTCCACAGAATGGTCAAGCTATTCCAAATACCATAGCTGCTTTAGCATTGTTACTCTCACTGCACCTTATTTTACTTGGTTCAGCTGCTCCTGTAAGGGATTGCCGCAGCAGATCATCTTTTTCCATATTACTCTCACTGCACCACTAGGAGCAGCTAATCAGAAAGAGAATTATCGGTATACAACGTCAAGCACACGCTGCCTCAGCCCGCTCATAAATTATCACTTAACTATGGCTCCAATTTGACTCCCACTCAGAAAAATGAACTGGAATCAGCAATGCTGTCAATTCTGGAGGTAGTCAGTGAAGGACCTGGCCAGATCTTGCTGATTGGGCATGATATCATCACCAAACCCTGAGTGACAGTCAGGAAATGTCTCTATCGCCTCCCGGAAGCAAAAAAACGCAGAAATCCAACTTGACATCAAGAGAATGTTGGAGGTTTTGCAATGAATTCCATTGGCTTAATCAAGTATCCCAATTCAACGCCGATCTTATGCCATGTGTGGATGACCTCCTCGAGAGGGTGGGGGAACGAAATATTTGACCACACTTGACATGACCAAAGGGTGCTGGCAAAATAGTGTACTTCCATTTGGATTACACAGGGCAACAGACACCATCCAGCATCTGGTGGATAAAGTCCTACAGCCCCACAATTCCTATAGTGCCGCCTATCTTGATGACACTGTCATCTATTCTGGCACAAGGAAGCAACACATAGTGTAGGTTCAAGTTGTGCGTTGAGCGCTTGGTGAAGTCGGTCTTCGGATCAACCCCAGAAGAAATGTTTCTTTGGATTTAAAGAGGCCAAATAGTTTCCAAGTGGGCAGGGGAACAGTGTGACCACAGTCCTTCTCGGTTTAGTGGGGTACTACTGCTAGTTTGTTCCCTGTTTCTCAGAGAGAGCGGTGCCCTTTGGAAATGAGATGAAAAGGCTAACTTTGCATTTCATGACCTAAAGCAGGCTCTGACCTCAGCACCTGTATTAATTTCTCCTGATTTTTCTTTACGTTTCATTCTCTAGACACAGGTCTTGGCACCGTGCTGAGCCAAAGCATCAATGGTGTCAAGCACCTTGTGATGTTCATGAGCTGGAAACTGGAATGCGGCAGTGGAACGGGAGCCCTTGGTGACCAAATGTGCGATTACACAGCTGAGGTATTACCTCATAGGCTGTGAGTTCACCCTTGTTACCGACCATGCTGATCTGCAGTGGATGGCGATACATAAGGAGTTGAACCACGTGTCACATGCTGGTTTTTAGATCTTTAGCCTTACAGGTTTTTGGTTATTTATCACCAAGGCTCTCTCCAGGCCAATGCAGATGCTCTTTCTCAGGTTCACAACTTCTCGGTTTGGGACGCCCATCCCAATGGGTCTGGGCTGAAGGTTGGAGCCATGTCACACATGTGTGTTTGGGAGACAGTTTACAGGTTCAAATACATGCAGATAGCCTCTGAACCAGGAGTTGGCACTGTCCTCTAACTCTTTTGTTTGTGTCCTTATTTTACACCTCCTTTTGTATTTTCCCTGTCAACCTTCTCCATCTAGCTCCTTTTCCAGATTTTTACTAGTTTAATCTACATTTACTAATGACCTGCTTTGTCAGGTAGGGTCTACTATTTGTGCACTAGACCCCATTTTCACCACACTTATCAAAATTCTGCCTTCATGTCATAATCCCAACTGTTACGACAATAATAAATACATCTTTGGCAATGGTTCTATGATAACTACTTTGAAAATTGCTTCTGTAACCCCAATGTAAAAAAACAATCTGGCCTTAATGATGACAATATGAACAATATTTGACCTATCTCTCACTAACCTTTTGTATCCAAAGTTCCTGAGTGTATTGTGGCCTCCGAGCTCGCTAGTTATTAAATTTGTAACAAATTGATGGAAGCCTTTCACTCTGGTTTCAGAGCACAGGACAGCTGTAAAACTGCCCCGCTTCAGGTACTGTAACTAATGATTTGCTTATGGCACCAAACTATGGGCAAACCAATATATTAATTCTATTAGATCTTACTGCAGCATTTGATACTGTCAAGCATGATATTCTGCTATCCAGAATGGAGAACATTCTGGGTATCACTTGAACCACTCTCCAGTGGTTTACATCCTATCTGACTGATAAGCAAGAGTTAGTCTTGGCAACTGCCGGTCTATCTTAGCACCAGTCATGGAAGGAGTCCCTCAATGCTCTGTCTTCAGCCATCTGCTATTCTATACGTACATACTTCAGTACAGCTTTGGACTGCATTGTAATTTTATGTGGATGATACTGAGATCTATTTTAATGTTAAAAGTAAAAGTTCCTCAGAGATTTCTCAGCTCATAACTTGCCTCAGTGAATTTTAAAAAGGGATAGAATATAACTCTTTAATTTAAACTGCAAAAAATGTATGCTAATTGGTACTAAGCTTTTCAGTTACTCTTTGTTGATGATATAATTAGGCCTTCGTCTTCTTCAAAGAATCTTGATGTCATTTTTTTTCATCCCTCCCCTTTCTTATTCTACCCATATAAATCACATTACAAAACTTTTTTACTTCCACCTCCGTAACATAACCCATGTTTGCTGACTCTCCTTTGCTGGTGCTGAGAAACTTGTCCATTCTTTTATTACATCCTGCAACTCCATACTGGCAGTTGCCCCTTCTAATCTGTTATCACAACTCCAGTTGTTTCAAAACTCTGCGGCAAGAGCCTTTACACAGACCCATAACAGCAAGCGCATAACATGCATTCTGTTCTGCCTTCAATGGCTCCCTCTGTTTTATGGGATTTTACATAAAATTATATAATTAATCAATAAATATTTGAATTGCCTTGCAACATATTAGTATATCAGTAACCTCCTCAATCAACTGTTCCTTTACATCCACAAAGATCTACTGATTCTGGAAATTTTGTTGTGCCCCACACTAACCTGTACTTTATGGGTGACAGAGTCTTTAGCTCTACTGCACCCACACTTTAGAAGACTCAATTCATTCTTTTAAAAAAATTAGGGGTCTCCGACATCTGCTTGCCTTGCTCGCCATCCCCTGTGTTTGGTTAATCGGATATACAATTTTAAAAGCTTGTTTTTTCCTTTGGAATTGTTTGTTTCATTATTTGCACTTTTACTTTAAAGCTTCAATAAAAACAATATTTGGAATTACCTTTTCTTCAAGATCACATTGAATTTTGATTGTTTCTGGACTTACATCGTGACAACACAACGTATAACTGCCAGTGAGTGAATATCGTTACTTTTTCTCTAATAAATAATCCGACTTTTTCGAATGTTTGTCCCTATGATTTGTTAATTGTCATAGCAAAAGCTATTCTCACGAGAAACTGTAAACATTTTAATATGAATGGCATATCAAGGTCTCCTTTGGTGTTTACTGTTATTTGCTGAATATATATTACATTATCTTTCTTTTTGCCTGTTAAAATTTGCATCGCTTTTCCGTGATCATAAATAGACCTGACCGAATTGTGGTTTCTTCAAAATTAAACTTGTTGTTGCTTTAATTTTTGTGGGACCATAGATTCTCATAGCATATGGCCCATTATAGTGTAAATCTACGTTTTGCCCTGGGGTCAGATTTACAAATCACAAAAAAGAGACTGTGTGGAAAGCTGTGTATGCACATTTCCAAACATCAGAATTTATAAAAGAAAACCTGACAGGAGAACATAATTAACCTAGATTTTCAAAAAGCATTTGATACAGTCCCACACCAAAGATTAACTCTGAAACTAGAATCTATAAAAAATGGATCTCTAGTTGGTTAACTGGGAGAAAAAGAGTACAGATAAGAGGAGAATACTCCACATGGAGCAAGGTCATCAGTGAAATCCTTCAGGGATCTGTCCTTGCACCATTACTTTTTCTGATATATTTTAATTACAGTGATTCTAGTGAACCTCTTAAATTTGCAGATAGGCAATAAAACTGGAAGTGTGGCAGACACTAAGGAGGCTGCAAAAGGAATTCAGAAAGACATTTACAACCATCAGAGCTGGGCGAACATTTGGAAATGCAGTTTAATGCAGAAAAGTGCAAAGTTCTACACATTCACATTTACATTTACTTATTTGGTGACTTACAACATTTATGATACACTTGGTTACATTACTTTTGGTTTTCCAGTTGGAGCGCAGGCAGGTCAAATGACTTGCTCATGGTCACAAAGAGTTAATGTGGAAAAGTGTAAAGTGTTGCACATCGACAAAATGAACATCAGTTTTAAATACAAGATGGGATACACTGTTATACTAGGAAGCAAACTGAAAAGAATTTAAGGGTATATGTTGACTCAAAATTATCATTGACCAAGCAATATACAGAAGCAATTAGAAAGGCAAATAAAATGTTAGGTTATATCATAAAAAACGTTGTGTGTGCAAATGGAATCTTGATTAAATGTCAGTTTACACAAATCTTAAAAACCTCTTCTAAACCCAGAGAACCATAGATAAAAAAAATACCTTACATAGTAGTTTGGTAAACAGTTGTTTTACTGAAACAGGTGTCACTAATGGTAAGGAATAGTAGTGCAAAGTATTGTCTTTGACATTATTTGAATAACTTTGTACATTCATGCACATTTGTCACTGAATTAACTGGCAGTTGTGCAATAATAAGCTCTGTCACAGGTAAGCATATCAATCAGCAGCTGGCCTTTAAGCTGAGTGGTAGAAACTGGTTCTTGTAATTCCCAGATATACAGACTCAGAATAAGACAGTAGCAATTTTTACTGAATAGAATCCGAAGATAAAATGTAGTTCAAAACTCAGGCCAGTTATAATGAAAAGTTTGACCGATCTGTCATTAAGCATTCAAATGCTAACCAAAAATCAATGACCTAAATACCATAAACTAGTACCAGTCTCAGAAAGCAGGAAGTTTATTTAGCTGACCTTTATGCCCTAACATGTCCCTGCTGTGGGATAATTTGTTAGTGAGTAGTGGGTTTTTTGTGCAATTATTATAAGTTTGCAATACTATGAGGCACTGTGCCAATATTAAAAACTGTAGGATGTTTAATCATAATATTGACATATTGTACATATCCTTGATTCATTGTAATGTATTTGCATTTAAAGATTTAAAGTACAGCATATTGCATAACTGTTATTTTACTAATATGATAGAAAATGTTCTCAATAAAATAAGAAATAAAGCAATATGCATTGTTTTATTTTAACCTACATTTCAGTATAGTTCAAAATCACATACAAAATAAAGTCATGAAAAAGTCAGCCTGATTATGTATTTATAATTCAGTAAAATCTGAATACTTTTTCCAAAGGTACTGTATAATGATTAACTTTCTTATATATTAATGCACAAAAGTCCAAAGTAAAACATAAAAAAACAAACAGTTCAACTTACGATTACATGTTTTTGCACGGATATGCTCAATCAATTCTTCTTTTGGAATTGCCTCCGTACAGCGCTGACATTTACCAAAACTGTCCTTTTTGTCACATTCTGTTAGTAAGTGATCTGTAAGGCTAGAAATTTCCACCACCTAAAAACAAATATTTAAAAACAGTTTTAGTCTCTTCTTTCACTAAAGAAGTCACAAAAAATACATATACTGAATATTGTATATATACATATACAATAGACTCCTGCGAAGTCTCGATTTGGAGTTCGCGGCCACAGTCATTCGCAGATTTTTCCTTAGAACTATCTAATAATTGTTAGCGGAGACCACAAATATCCTCCGAAATTTTTATGGCTTTTTTTGTGGTAATACTGTACTGTAGAGAGAGCAGGAAGCAATTGTAGAGGAAAACGCGGCTTGGGATGGTGAAAGTAGCCAACAGAATTTGAAACTGAAACTCCCAGCAATCCCTGCAATGGCTCTGATTGGTTTTCTGCTGAGGATGCTGAGGTTGTTGGGGTCAAAGGATGTCAGTGCGGCTTTTAAAAAGGGGGCCAGTGACAAAAAGCAAAAAAACAAGGTTTTGTAATTTGTGTTTCAAGCTCCTATCTCTCTGCCTTCTGTTTGGTTACCTGTACTTATTCGTTTTGTCCTGGATTGTTTCATGGTTGGCATCTGGATTGTCTGCCATCTGCCTGTGTACATTAGGACTGTAAGTGGATTCATGGCCATCCTGCAAAGAAAGGAGTGCTCCTGAACCCGTCCACCCGTCTTCACCATTTCAGGAACTAGCGGTAGGACTATCTTTACATTCTCATTTAAAGTGCGGATTTCTGGACTATCTATTTTCATCATTACATTTCATCCATTGCAGTTTTTCATGAACTGAATGAATGAATGAATGAATCACGTTTTCATGATTTACTCTGTGTGTTTTGTTTGTGCTTTGTTTTATTTAATGTGTAATCGCCATAAGGGGAACAGGGGTGGTATCATTGTTTTCATTACATTCTTTATTTGCTGTTTGATTACCAGTTTGCTTTGTTTTTGTCTTTGTTTGTGCGTGTGGGTTGGGCCAAGGCTGGGTGCGTCCCTGGAATCTACACCAGAAAAATAAATAAATTGCTGTCTTCTCGACGGTGTAAATCTTAGCGGCACTGGACCACTACATAGTTATTCATTTCTCCTTGCTGCTGATTGACTGTGATGCATCTCCAGCTGAGTGTTCTTATGTTTTCCGTTTTGTTCTTCTTAACCCTTAAACCTCCATAACCGGCTATAGTCATTTCCCAGTGCCATTTGCAAGCACGCAGGAGCTGATCAGTCAGTGCCGTACATTTGTTGAGCAGCCAGCTCATGACCACTGATAGCCCCTTGTGAGCAGGGCGGCTGAATGCACCACTAGAAGATACGGCGAGATATATATATATACAGTAGAACCTCGGTTCATGACCATAATTCGTTCCAAAACTCGTTGGTCGTGAACCGAAGCAATTTCCCCCATAGGACTGTATGTAAATACAATTAATCCATTCCAGACCGTACGAACTGTATGGAAATATTTTTTTTTAAGATTTATAAGCACAAATATAGTTAATTATACGATAGAATGCACATCTAATAGTAAACTAAATGTAAAAACATTGAATAACACCGAGAAAACCTTGAACAACAGAGAAAACTAACATTGCAGGAGTTCATGCCAATAGCCTTACAACCCGATCGCTGTAAACATTTTTTTTAAAATGAGTTTTAAGCACAGGGGGAAAAAAAGGAACATTAGAACAAATCCGAAATATATTTAAAAACCAACCACATGCAACCAAGAAAGTAACATTGTAGGAGTTCACGCTAATAGCCTTACAACCCGATCGTTGTACAGTAAACACTTTTTTTAAAATGAGTTTTAAGCACAGGGGAAAAAGGAACATTTGAAAAATCTGTAATTTAATAAACTACCAAGAAAAGTAACATTGCTGAAACTGAAAACAAAAACAAGCCGTTTCTACCTTATGCGCCCAGCCTTCCCTCTCTTGCTTGCTCGTGCTCGCTCTTTCCCTCTCTCTTTCGTGTGTGCGTGTGTTTCTTTCGCGAGCCTGGAATGCCTGTGTGTGTGTGTGTGTGTACCTCTGTCTCGTGTGTGTGTGTGTGTGTGTCTCTCTCTCTCTCTTGCTCGCTCGCTGCACAGGAAATGCACAGGGAGAGACTGAACATGTACAAACCTAAAGGGAAACTGGCTTCTTCATATACCGAGTGTGTGGTCGTGAACCGAGGCAAAAGTTTGGCGAACTTTATGGTCGGAAACCGAGTTGTATGTGTACCGAGATAGTTCGTGAACCAAGGTTCTACTGTGTGTGTGTATATATATATACATATATATATATATATATATATATATACACTAGCAAAATACCCGCTGCTATATATATATAGTAGCAGCTGAGGCTCTGATCCACCTCTTGAACCCTCAGGTACCACTCCAAACACCAAGTAATAGTCCAAGACTCTTTTATTTTCTTCTAATACAGTGCACCAAGCACCTTCCCCTCTACACTATTGCTACAGTAATTAAACAACAAGCAAACAATCCTCCTCTACCAGACACTTAGCTACCCTTCCTCCCAGCTCAGCTCAGTGTCTGGGCTTTCCCAGAGTCCTTTTATACTCCCCGACCCGGAGGTGTTCTGGCCCAACAGTCCACAAGTCCTTATTCCTTCCAGGTCAGGGTAAATAGTCCATATCTTCACCCCGGAAGCACGTCGTTTCTTCCTGTCACGGGATTATGACGCACTTATATATATACACACACACACTAGGGGGCTATGCCCCCTGCTCGCTTTGCTCACCAACCCCCAGTTCAATGTAACATTTTCGTTTGTGATATTTAAAGGTAAGTTAAACATTTTGTGAGCTGTTTTACCGTATGGAAGAAGAATTGCTGCTATCAATGTAATGTTTATGAATAGCTGTTTGCAATAATTTATAGAAAAATGTTTTCCCTGTTCCGCCTGGTCCATTTATGAAGAATAATCGTTTAATTTCTCCGAGGAGACTTTTTTGAATTGTGTCAAAAATGGATCTATGATCATCGTTTAATTGTGAGTACATTGCCTGATATATTTTTCTATGGTCTTGCACTGTTACATCTTCGTCTGCTTTTATCTCTTTCTTTACCTCTGATTAATTAATTTCTTGTGGAAGTCCAAATTGTTGTATTGTTAAATCTTCTGCTTCTAACAATTCTTTGATGATTGAAAGAGCCGTTTATTCATTTGACTTTTCGGATAATGGTCCTTTGAACGCTTCCCATAATTGTAAAGCATCAACTTCCCCCATCATAATTAAGTATATGAAGAAGTGTCTTAATTTGTCAGGTATCATTACAGACGTGGCATCAGGTATCATTTCATACATATAGTCGTCCAATTTACATAATCCAGCTGCTCGAGAAGCTTCTTGAAAAGTACCGTACATATTTCCATCTATAGTGAAGACATCTCTATACGAGGTTGCTCCTTTCGATTCTCGTAACAACAATTTTAAATGAAAGCGTTTTTATCTTTTGGTGATACAATATTTAATCGTGCAACACTTTTGCAATTAATTTTTCCTGGATTCCATATTCCTTTTTGTTTTTGCCACGTGTAATGTTGAGGAAGTGGCAATGGCAGCTGAGCCGGAGCTAAGCTAAAAGCCAAGCGACTAGTGAGAAAGTGCCGCTACAAACCTTCGGTGCCTTCTGTGATCCTGGGAAATGTGAACTCGCTACCAAATAAGATCGAAGAAACTGGGCGCGTTGGTGAAAAATTTCAGGACCTACAGAGAATGTCGTTTGTTGTGTTTTTGTGAAACAATGCTAAAAACTACCATTCCAGATGCTAACGTGGAGCTACTCGGGTTTAGCATAGTTAGAGCGGACAGAAATGCAAATACCTGCGGGAAGAGGAAAGGAGGAGGACTCGCTCTCTATGTAAATACAAGGTGGTGCAACTCTGGACATGTAAACATCAAAATCTCCACTTGTTGCAGGGACATCGAACTGTTGGCTATAAATCTGTGTCCCTATTACTTGCCCAGAGAGTTTGGACACGTCATTGTTGTTATTGTTTACATTGCCCCTTGGGCGGACATGGAGATAGCGGGTGACATCATCCATTCCACTGTTGCTAAATTACAAACATAGTACCTTGTGGCGCTTGTGCTAATCGCTGGAGACTTTAACCATGTGACACTGGACAAAACATTACCTGCCTTCTCCCAGTATGTGGATTGCAACACCTGGGGAAATAGGACTATTGACCTACTGTATGCAAATGTTAAAGATGCATACAGTGCCTGTGCTTGGGAAAGCAGACCATAACCTGATTCTGCTTCACCCTCACTACAAACCAAGAGCGAGGGGCCTACCTACAACCACACACTCATTCAGGAAGTGCTCCCCTGAGGCAGAGCAGGCTCTGAGAGACTGCTTTTGAACTACGGACTGGGATATACTGCAGGGATCATATAGTGAGAACATGAGGAGGGTGTTGACTACACAACTGACTACATCAACTTCTGTATGGACATTGTAGTCCCAGTAAGAACAGTACATTGCTATGCTAACAAGAAGCCATGGATTATAAGTGACATCAAGGGCCTTTTGAACTAGGAAAAAAGGGCTTTTAAAGGCAGTGATTAGCATGAGCTCAAGCGCGTGCAGAAGGAACTCCAAGTCCAGCTCAGGGCCAGGAGCAGTACAGGAGAAAACTGGAGCAGAAGTTGCAAAATAACAGCATGAAGGAAGTGTGGGATGGGATGAAGATCATCACTGGCTGCAGCTTGAAGCGGGGTGCCACCATCGAGAGAGACGAGAAGAGAGCAAACCAAATGAACAACTTCTTGAACAGGTTTGACCACCCTAACCCAATCTGACCTTGGAGTACTGCACCCTCCACTCATCCTTATGCTGATACCAGCATAGGAGAGACATCCCCACCCACAATTACAGCAGCCCAGGTAAGCAGAGAGCTGAGGAGACTTCGTTCCAACTTCAACCTGAGCCTGGAACAGGGGAGAGTCCTGAGGCTTTGGAAAACATCTTGCATCACCCCAATCCTAAAGGTATCATGTCCTAGTGAGCTGAATGACTTCCGGCCTGTTACTCTGAAGTCACATGTGATGAAGACCATAGAGCGGCTGCTGCTTCACCACCGGAGGGCACAGGTCCGCCACGCCCTCGACCCTCTGCAGTTTGCACATCAGGAGAAGGTGGGAGCGGAGGATGCCATCATCTATATGATAAACCAATCTCTCTTCCACTTGGACAGAGGGAGTGGTCCTGTAAGAATTATGTTTCTGGACTTCTCTAGCGCCTTTAACACTACCCAATCTCTGCTCCTTAAGGACAAGCTGATAGAAATGGGAGTAGATTCATACCTGGTGGCATGGATCGTGGACTATCTTACAGACAGACCTTAGTATGTGCATCTTGGGAACTGCAGGTCTGACATTGTGGTCAGCAACACAGGAGCGCTGCAGGGGACTGTACTTTCTCCGGTCCTGTTCAGCCTATATACATCGAACTTCCAATACAACTCGGAGTCTTGCCAAGTGCAAAAGTTCGTTGACGATACTGCTATCATGGGCTGCACCAGGAGTGGGTAGGAGGAGGAGTATAGGAACCTAATGAAGGACTTTGTTAAATGGTGCGACTCAAACCACCTACACCTGAACACCAGCAAAACCAAGGAGCTGGTGGTGGATTTTAGGAGACCCAGGCCCTTCCTGGACCCCGTGATTACACAAAGTGTAAAGTTATACAAAGTTATTGTCTGTTTACCTGCATTTTTATCATTCTCTAATTTAATATTGTTTTTTATCAGTATGCTGCTGCTGGAGTATGTGAATTTCCCCTTGGGATTAATAAAGTATCTATCTATCTATCTATCTATCTATCTATCTATCTATCTATCTATCTATCTATCTATCTATCTATCTACATATATGCCTTTGCATTTGCGTCTTTTTTATTTAGTTTGAAATAAACCAATAATTTTTTTTGTTTTTGCTACTTGTAAAGCATCTGCTTCTTCGCCTTCTTTAAATTGAACCATATTCTGTCCTGGTAAATGAATCGGTAATAATTCTACAGAATGACTTTGACCGTGCATTGGTAATTCCATTAAATACCACCCAGTTTCCATTGCACTAAAGTATCAAGTATCTAAATATTCTTGAACTTTGTCCTGTGCTTGTTCTTTTGATAAAGTTATGCCTACTCTATCGTGCCCTTTATGAATGTACTTGTAGATGTACTTAATACTCATCACTGATGCACAATACTCAACATTAATATGATAATCGAATCTTTTTAGCAAATACAGGTTATATGGTACAATCATTGACTTATCGATCATCACAATTTTTCCATCTTTCTTTTTGTGGTAAGTATGTTGGTCATGACGATTATCTCTTTGCCGATAATCTGGAAAGCCAGCCTTAGTCATATCTGTTGCTTGAACAAAAGATTTTATAAATTTTTTAAAAATTTTCTTTCGAGTCCCAACATGCTGAATCTTTTAAATGAGGTCCATGAGACATGTTTAATGACTTTGTACCATAATTCTGGATTTGTTTGGAATTTTAACACCAACAAAATGATCTACATCATCAGCAGTTAATAATTTTTTTTGTAAAGTAACCAATAAATGCATGTGATGTTAACCCCATTTTTGAAATTCGATCGTGTAAATGTATGCTTGGATTTGACCGAACACCCTTTTGAGTTGTTTCAATAAAATTAAGACTTTCTGATAAAAAAATCTACTTACGAAAGTCGGAACATCCAGAGCCGATGTAGCTGATGGCCTTGTTTTCAAAAATCTCCGGATTTCTTGCAATTGTGATTGTGGATTGCACGTCATTGTAATAAATAAATCTGGCCGACCGATAGTTCTGGATTTTGCCATTGCATCATGATATAACTGTTGCAATGCTACCTTGATATGATGATGGTAATATTACTGCTTTATCTATTTTGAATTTGTCTGAACTATTGATATTTGAATTTTAAATGTGATCAATGAGTCCTTACATATGTTCTGTTCTAAGTTTTGCTTGATTCTATTTAATAAAGAAAAGACGATTAGCTTCGACTTTTAGATACACATTAATATTATAATGTTGCGTTAGACGTTGAGATGACAGAAGTGGGTTAAATACATTTGAATGTAATCCTAATTTTGCCTGAAATATTGTGTTGGTGTTATTTGTTTTTCTGATGTTTAAGGTCTCCGCGAGACGCTCTGTGGCCAATCTCTTTAGTCTCATGGGTCTTTTGAAGTGTCTTCCCTGATCTTAACGTGAAGATCACATATCATCTCCTAGTCACCCTAGTCATTCCCTCCAACAGGATTTCTTTTACAATATTACTAGCAAAATACCCGCGCTTCGCAGCGGAGAAGTAGTGTGTTAAAGAAGCAATGAAAAGAAAAGGAAACATTTTGAAAATAACGTAACCTGATTGTCAATGTAATTGTTTTGTCACTGTTGTGAGTGATGAGTGTTGTTGTCATATATATATATATATTTACACACACACACATAAACATATATATATATATATATATATACATATCTATACATATACACATATATACATACATATATATCTACATATATACACACATATACATACATACACACACATATATACACACAAATACATATATATATATATATATATATACATATATACACACACACACATACATAAACATATATATACATATACATACATATCTACATATATACACACACAGCTATTTCGTATCAGTGCAATACGCTGTTTGTTAAAACGGTTGACTCCCGCTCTTACATGCAATAACAAATCAAATCATTCAGTTGTCTTTGCTCATATGTCATTTTAGAGCTGGACGCCTGGCATCTTTTTTTGGCCACAGGTTCGTTTCTGTTTGCTGTGAGGTTCTGTGTTGTGGAGATTCTCAGGATGGATTGCTCATCAGTGAGGCGACTCCTGTGTGCTGTTTTGTTAGTCTTTATCACTGAGAAGAGCTTCTCACACAGATATGTCCTACCAAACATGCAGAAGGTTCGAGCCGCACGTAGACGGACTTTTTTTGTTCATCAAAGTCACCAAAGCGCCGTGCAAACTCAGTGCGCTCAGTTTATCAGCAAAGTGCGTATTTGGGAACACCGTAGTGACGACTTGGTTTAACAGTACTTGGCAACAGGGAAAGTGGGGCAAGGTGAACTGGTGCATTTGTGTCTCCCATAAAAGCAGCTTCACTTGAAATCACTTTGTGATTGTGCACGGGTTAAAACGTCCGCTGAAGTGTCAGATTCTTATTTAATTATGCTGTTTTCTGTATCTTCTGAATTGCATTCAGGTTACCCTGATGCAAGGCAGCTGAAGCGCTGCATTATGGGATCTGTAGTTTATTGTGTTACCAGCGCTTCATATACCGGGCTTTAATAACAATAATACAGTATATAAAATGATCTCGGGCCGGATATAATTACGCCGGGCGGATGTGGCCCGCCCTTGAGTTTGACACATATGGACTAAATAGAACTTGAAAAGATATGTTTTTTCAAATGTGATCGCGCAATTCAGATAGAGTTGACGCGCACTACAGCCTGCATGCCTCAATGAGTCATCCTCCCCTCGCTCTTACTTTTTACCGTTCATCTAATGAATACACTGAGTATGGCTTTACCAAAACAATCATTGATGGCGAATAAAGTATCCATTATTCGAGTATGTAGAGCGGGATATATATATACATATATATATATACCCGCGTATCGCAGCGGAGAAGTAGTGTGTTAAAAAAGCTAGAAAAGAAAAGGGAACATTTTAAAAATAACGTAACATGACTGTCAATATACAGTATTTGTTTTGTGAGTGTTACTGAGTGTTGCTGTCATCAAGGATTTGATTATCATTATTTCTTTCAATCAGGTTCGTATTTGTAGGATGTGTTGTGTTCAAGTTACATTCCGTGTTTGTCAATCGTTGTAAAGATGACAGGTTTCATTCATCGATTCGTTTCTTACTGCATCAATAAACAGCTCGTCTTCTTCTTTATCTGAGACCTGACACACTGCATGCACGGGTTTTTACACTGTCTTCCTTTAGTGGGACATTGACTTTTTCCACCGTGTGCTTTGTTTCCGCAGTAGCTGGATTTATGAATATGCTTATCAGACGCTTCATATTTTTTGCTGCCTTTTCAATTGTGTAATTCGGTTTTTGTTCAGCGCTCTTTGGAACTGTTGCCTTTTATCTGTGCACTGAGCGGTGTACATGCATCGAAGGTTCCCAGCTGTGCTGGTGCCATCTTGTGCTATGTCCGTGGCTGTATTTAATGTTACCTTAGTCCTGGCACTTAAAACTTTCTCTCGCAGTTTCGCTGAGTTTGTGTCAAACACCACCCTGACCATCTCATCTTCCTCTCCATAAGCACAGTCCTTCCCCCGTGAATATTTACCCGTGGCAGTTTGCTATTGGATTGCCGCTGACGGACGGCCTTATATGGGCAGGCACTAAATTACAAACGCCAGCGGCAGCCTGTCTATGAACTTAATTTAAAGTGTAGGTTTACATCGTGCTTTGTTTCCGAAGTAGCAGAACTCATGAATATGGTTGTATATGTCACTCGCTCGCTTCTTATTGTTTCGCTGCCTTCTCAATTATATAATGCATGTTTTCTTAAGCGCTTTTTTGAGGTCTTCCTGGTTTTCTATGTACTGCGTGATTACGTGGGAGGCGTGATGATGTCACACGAAACTCCGCCCCCACGGCGTTGAAGCTCATCTCCATTACAGTAAATGGAGAAAAACTGCTTCCAGTTATGACCATTACGCGTAGAATTTCGATATAAAACCTGCCCAACTTTTGTAAGGAAGCTGTAAGGAATGAACCTGCCAAATTTCAGCCTTCCACCCACACGGGAAGTTGGAGAATTAGTGATGAGTGAGTGAGTGAGTGAGTGAGTGAGTGAGTGAGTGAGTGAATGAGTGAGTGAGTGAGTGAGTGAGTGAGTGAGGGCTTTGCCTTTTATTAGTATAGATATATGTATACAAACACACTACTAGTGAGAGGTTTTGGAACAGTTTTTCTTCATATTTAATGTAATGAAATTACCTAAAATCATGAAAAGGGTAAGTTCTAAATTGCCAGAGGTTTAAATTTAAAGTTTAGGTGGGCAAAAACTGAAATTTCAGAATATTATAAACAGGCCTTGTTCAGGGAACAACTAACAAGTTACAACCTACAGATGCTCAGCAGCAATTAAAGTAAATTAAGCCTTACAAGCAGAAGCTAGCAATTTGCACAGGTGTCCCAACTTCTGTTGATTACTTAAAGCAGAATTGGAACAGACTGCATTACTACACCCTCTGAAGTAATACTTGGACAATATTACAGTGTAGAATGTTGTAAATTCCAGTGATAATGGCAAGAAAACAGCAATTAACAAATGAAATGAAACATAGCATTATTACCCATGGAAGTGTAGGCCTTTCATTTAGAGAAATTGAAGAAGAAAAAAAAAAGCAAAGTGTCAGTGAGCATGGTGTTCTACACAATTCAAAGACAATTGGAACCTGGAATAAACTCTAATAGGAAGATATTTGACAGACCCAAGCTCACAACCCAATCTGACGTGTTTCTGGATGTCATCAGCTTGCGTGATAGGCCCCTTACAGCAAAACAGCTGCAAGCACAACTTAGCAGTGGCTGAAAAAAAACAAGTCTCAGTTTCTACAGTGAAGAGCGACCTTTGTGCTGCAGGCTTGACAGGACAAGTGGCAGTAAAAAAGCCATTCCTTACAGCACAAAATAGGGCCTTGAAATACGAGCTATGGACTACTGCAGACTGGAAGAAAGTCTTATGGATTGATGAATCAAAATTTGAAATTTTCGGTTCATCGTGTAGGATGTTTATATGCCATCCAGTTGATGAAAGCATGGTTCCAAAGTGTGTGACGCTAACTGTCAAACGTGCTGAAGGAAGTGTGATGGTCAGGGGTTCTTTTGCTGGAGGCAGAGTTGGTGACTTGCACTGAGTGACTGGCATTCTGAATCTAAAGGGTTACTATAATCTGGCTGTTATATTAACAAAAGATGGCTACTTTGATGAATCAAAAAGTTGAATAACATTTTGTACACTTAATGATTCCCTGACCTATTTTTACTTGCAATTGTTTATTTGTTCTATGCCTTGATTTCATGAAAATTTAAGAGATTAAACCGGTGCATTTCCATATAAACACAAAAAAGTGGGGTGTTCTAAAACTTGTGGCTGGTAGTATATAGATATATTTACTTTTAACAAAATGATATGCGCCATGATTATTGGCACCCATGCATTTACTGCTTTGTACAACTTCCTCTGCCACTAAAGCAGCACTGAGGCTTCTCCTATAACATGTTATAAGACTGAAGAAAATAGAGCCGGAAATCTGAGACCATTCTGCTTTACAGAATCTCCCAATTATCCAGGGTCCGAGAGCCTCTCTTGGGCACTTTCTTTGGCTAACCCCATAGATTTTCAAAATTGTTTAGGTTTGGAGACTGAGAAAGCCATGACTGTCTACAATTGATCGCCTACTAAACCCAGGTAACTCAAAGGAATGCCTCCAAAGTTCTTCCAGTAAAACCTGTGAGGCTATTGCTGTATTTTTCAATCAAAAATTAATGATATTAGAAATAACATAGTATATCCCTCCAACACTAAGGATCCTCCTAAACCCCAGCATCCTGTTATAAACAAATTAAACTCTTTTACTAGGATAGATTTACCTGATTTACAAAAAATAATCTCTCAATTAAAATCCTCCACCTGCGTCCTTGATCCAATACCAACAAGGTTTTTCAAAGAAGTATCAGGCGTACTAATTGATAATGTTCTGGACATAGTAAATTCGTCATTAGATACGGGGGTCTTCCCAGACTGTCTTAAGACTGCTGTAGTTAAACCCCTTCTTAAGAAACATAATCTTGACCCCTCGGCTCTTGAAAATTAACCTGCCTTTCTTAAGTAAAGTTCTAGAGAAGGCAGTCATCATGCAGTTAAATGACCACCTCAATAAACATGCTATTCTTGATAAATTTCAGTTGGGTTTTAGAACAAATCACAGCACAGAAACTGCACTCGTTAAAGTAGTAAATGATTTGCGAGTGAATGCAGACAGAGGTCATTTATCTGTTCTCATCCTCTTAGATCTGAGTACTGCATTTGACACCATTGATCACAACATTCTTAGAAATCGCCTTAGTCAATGGGTGGGCCTCTCTGGCACGGTCTTAAATTGGTTTGAATCCTACCTGACAGGGAGAAAATTTTTGTTAGTTGTGGGAATTACAACTCAAGACACATGATATCCAATATGGTGTTCCACAAGGCTCTATCCTGGGTCCGCTTTTATTCTCAATCTACATGCTTCCGTTAGGTCAGATTATCTCAGGGCACAACGTGAGCTACCACAGCTATGCTGATGACACACAGCTGTACTTATCAATAGCACCTGATGACCCGATTCTCTTGATTCACTAACACAATGTCTGACTTGTATCTCAGAATGGATGAATAGTAACTTTTTTCAAGTTAAATAAAGAGAAAACTGAAATCTTAGTGATTAGCAATAATGGATACAATGAGGCTATTAGAAATAAACTGGATACATTAGGATTAAAAGTCAAGACGGAGGTAAAAAGCTTAGGGGTAATTGTTGACTGTAATCTGAATTTTAAATCGCATATTAATCAGATCATTAGGACAGCATTTTTCACTTAAGAAACATAAGTAAAGTTAGACCTCTTATATCACTGAAAGATGCTGAGAAATTAGTTCACACGTTTGTTTTCAGTCGACTAGATTACTGTAACGCACTCCTCTCAGGACTACCCAAAAAAGACATAAATCGTTTGCAACTAGTGCAGAATGCAGCTGCTAGAATCCTAACTAGGAAAAGAAAATCCAACACATTTCTCCAGTTTTAATGTCACTACACTGGTTACCTGTGTCATTCAGGATTGACTTTAAAATTCTGCTTATGGTTTATAAAGCCTTAAATAATCTGCCCCTCTTATATATCGGAATGTCTGACACCTTATATTCCAAATCGTAACCTCAGATCCTCAAATGAGTGTCTCCTTAGAATTCCAAGAACAAAACTTAAAAGAAGTGGTGAGGCGGCCTTCTGCTGCTATGCACCTAAAATCTGGAATAGCCTGCCAATAGGAATTCGCCAGGCTGATACAGTAGAGCAATTTAAATCATTTAACATGGCCTTTCTATAACTTCAATTTAACTTAATTTAACTTAATCCTGATACTCTATATGTTCAATTTCCTCATAACAACTATTCATGGTGGCTCTAAAATCCGTACTGACCCCTACTCTCTTTCTGTTTCTTTTTCCGGTTTCTTTGTGGTGGTGGCCTGCGCCACCTCCACCTACTCAAAGCTTCATGATGCTCCAACAATGATGGATGGATTAAAAGGCAGAAGTCTACGTGACCATCTTCATCAAGCCCTTCCGTGAGAACCCTAAATCCAAAGAGGACTGTTTCATTTATGTTAGGTAGAATGCCCAGAGGGGACTGGGCGGTCTCATGGTCTGGAATCCCTACAGATTTTATTTTTTCTCAGCCGTCTGGAGTTTTTTTTGTTTTTTCTGTCCCCCCTGGCCATTTAACCTTACTCTTATTCGATGTTAATTAATGTTGATTTATTTTGTTTTCTTATTGTGTCTTTTATTTTTCTATTCTTTATTATGTAAAGCACTTTGAGCTACTGTTTGTATGAAAATGTGCTATACGAGGTGTGGCAGAAAAGTAATGAGACTGGCAACACTGCAAGCGATCTGGCAATGCTGCGCTGTTTTCCTTGATAGAGCACGTGTATCAGTACCCTCCCATAGCTCAGTGCGAGTTTCAACTCCTTCCGTTAACTACATGATTTTTCTGACTGCTATTAGCAAAGTTGTGTTTTTGGTTGTGCGTCACGCAAAATGGAACAGTGGAATTTGGAGCAACGTTGTGCCATTAAATTTTGTGTTAAGCTTGGAGAATCGGCAAGTGTGACGTTTGAAAAGTTAAAACAGGCCTATGGGGAACATTCTTTATCCTGAGCTCAAGTTTTTCGCTGGCACAAATAATTTTTGGAAGGCAGAAAACACGTTGAAGATGAACACCGTTCAGGTGGCCTTCAACTTCGAAAACCAATAAACATCGAACGCGTGAACACTCTTGTGAGATCAGACCGTTGTTTAACATTAAGAATGTTGAGTGAACAATTAAATTTGAACAGATTTACCGTTCATCAAATTTTGACTGAACATTTGCACATGCGAAAGGTCTGTGCCAAAATGGTGCCGAAAAACCTCACAATTGAGCAGAAGGACAATCGAAAAAACAAGTGTCTTGATCTTCTTGACAGAATCGCTAATGAGCAAGATTTCTTTAGTCGTGTGATCACAGGTGATGAATCATGGATTTTTGAATACGATCCTGAGACCAAGAGGCAAAGTCAGGAGTGGCACACTGCAAACTCTCCTCGACCAAAGAAAGCTCGAAATAGCAAATCGAAGATCAAATCAATGCTGATTTGTTTTTTTGACAAAAGGGGAATCGTCCACAAAGAATTTGTTCCTCCAGGACAAACTGTCAACCAAGTTTTTTATAAAGACATCCTTGAAAGGCTCAGAAAAAGGGTCATTCGTGAGACCAGACATTGCAGACAAATGGATGCTCCATCATGACAACACCCCATGTCACACTGCCCTCTCCATAACAGAATTTTTGACCTCAAAAGGCATTCCTGTGGTTCCCCAGCCCCCTTATTCACCTGACCTCAGTCCGTGTGACTTTTTCCTTTTTCCTAAACTGAAAAATGTCCTCAAAGGACGTCATTTCGGGACTTTAGAAAACATCCAAAAGTGTGTAACGGACATGCTGAAGACCATACCGGTTGAAGACTTCCAGCGTTGCTACCAACAGTGGGAACAATGTCTCCATCGGTGTGTAGCTGCCCATGGGAACTACTTTGAAGGGGATAACATTGATGTTTGAAAAAAATAAAAACTAAATAAAAAATCAGTCTCATTACTTTTCTGCCACACCTCGTATAAATAAATGTTGTTGTTGAAGCTTGATTTTGTGTTCCTTTAGCCATGTTTGTGTTGATGTAGACATATGTTTTGCATAATTGACATACTGGAAGATCCAATGATGACCCAGTTTTAATTTCTTGGCATAGTCAGCCAGACTTAAATTTTAAATCTGTGGTATTTCATGGAGTCTGTGTTGCTATGTACCCTAAAAAGGTATGCAGGGGCTTCAGAGAAAAACAGGCCTACAGATTCACAGAAAGTCCACCATAATTGACGGTGGGGATTATGGTCTTTTCTATATATCCATCCTTCTTTTTTATACCAAACCCATCTTGCATGTTTGTTGCCAAAAAGCTCAATTTTCATTTTATCTTGACTATAGAACATGGTTCCAGTCAAAGCTCTAGAAGCATTTAGGAAACTCCAGACACTTATATTTGTGGTTAAATGACAGGAAAAGCTTTTTTTCTGGCATGCCTTCCAAATAATCTGTTGGCGTTGAGATGGTGACTGATGACTATTTTGGAGACTTTGTGAGTCCAAGATGCGACGTTTTTTGTATTTTAAAAAATATATTTATTGGGGATTTTTTTCATCTTTCTTAACATCCTGCTCACAGAGCAAAGGTCATATTCCAAAAAAGCTGGTGACAGTTCCAGTTGATTTAAACTTTTCAGTTTTGTTTTAACTGTAGATATGGGCATTTTCAGGTAAACAGCATTTTTTTCCCCAGTTATTTACTGACTTATGAAGGTCAAAACACTTTTTATTTGAATTGTGTGTTTTCTTATCTTTCCCATACTGATAAATGAATAAGGGAATTGAATTTTTTGCCACCTCTTATTTCCCAATAAAACAAGTCATGGATTACTGTTTGAAAGCTTCAACACACTTTGATCAACTTTAAAAAGTCAGATATACAGTAAATGAAAAAATACATCAGTAACACTTTGTTCATTTGAATTTCTAGGGGTGCCAATAAGTGGTTTTGTTAAATGCAAACTTTTTCATGATGACGGGTTATTTTTTCTAAGAATAAATTTACTTTAATTAAAGGCTGGATTTCTCTCATTTTTTCAATGTAAGATTAAAGGAAATTCAAGAAAAGGAGATTTTTTTTACAATACTTTTTTACTCATTACTGCCAGAGGTGCCAGTAATTATGCACATACTACCAGTGTTACCCGATTTTGTCTGGAAACAGACAAGGGGTGCCAGTTAGAGTGCCATCAGTTGGTTTTGGCTTTTGTTGATGGAACACTGCAAAACACAATTTTACAGGAAACTGTATTGTTTTGAATTAAAACGTTATCAGTAGGAATAATATAAATTTTGAGCATTTAATGCTATTTTGGGATATGGCCCAGACACAGACAGGTAGACTTTGTTGAAGCACCCAACACACGTTTATTTACAACTATTTACAGAGTGAAACACAGCACACAACCCACTTTCACCCCCAACGTTTAGGCCTCACAATGCCTTTCTCTCTTCAGGTCCACCTCCACTCCTCTCCTCCCGAGCTCTGTCCTTCTTCCTCCCGACTCCAGCCATCGAATGGAGGGAGGCGGCCCCTTTTATACCCTCCCAGACCTGCTCCTGGTGCCTCTCAATGAGCTCCTGCCGGCACTCCCTGGTGTGGTGGAAGTGCCGGTTGTGCACCCAGAAGCACTCCGGTGTCCCTGGTCTTCTTCCCTCCAGCACTTCTGGGTGTGCTGGAAGTGCTGAAGGGCAGGGTTCCTCAGGCATCTGGGCGTCCCCTGGCGGTGACCACGGGCCCCTATAGGGTTGAGCTTCCATGCACCTTTCTCATGTTCCCCATAGCCACCAGGGTGGTTGCCCGCTCGTGGTCTGGAGGAGGCGTAATCCCTCCTCCGGTCCTTCCAGGAATTCCGGCTGGGTACCACCCCCAGCTGCTCGCCACAACTACTATTATTATTATTATTATTATGATCATATGTTTAGAATTTATTTGTTTATGTAATTCACTCAAGCATTATTTTTCATCAGTTATATATTCACACTTCTATTTTTTGTTGTTGCCATAGCCATGGCCAGACAATAAAGCAGTAATACTAAAACATGTTTTACTTTAACTTATTACAAAAGGCAATGAGGTTTACAGGCTGCACATTTTGGCAGCCCATGTAATAAATTGAACATTTTAATTTTTGGGTTGTTGTCTCTAGTGATTGAAGTAGAAGAAAATAACTACTAAACTACAATGCTTTGGAGGGTTTTTAAATGATCTTTCACATCAATCCCCCTAAAGGCTGCACATGCCAATGCATATTCATGCAATATCAGGGCAGGGGGCCACTTTGTAAGAAACTGCCAGTACTCTGAGGGCCAAAAGAGGAAAATAATGGTACGGAGTACCGATGTGTACGAGCCCACTTCAAGCACTGTTTTTCTCCCTGTTGAAATATTGTAGTGGCATCTGTGTTGGTAGAGGAAAGAAGACACTGGGGTCTCAAATGTAGACAACCAAGAGAAAAAACATTTTATGAAGGAGTGACATTTAAAACAGGAGAGAAGCAAAGACTATACAGAAAAAAATAACATTGTGGACTACATGTAGTGTCCACCCTCTCTCTCTGACAGTCTCTTTGGAGCTCTACCACTGTTTAAACAGACGCCGACACTTGTGACTTGTCTTGGACAGGAGTAAACCATTTCCTTCCCTGTCTCCCCAACTTAAGCTTTATAGCATTTGCTAAACACAAACATATTTAAGGTCTGAACCTCATTTTATGCCATTCTGGTAGAGTATACTGACTTATTAACAAGTGTAGAACACTGCTCAGTGTGTTCTATGTAGGTATGCAACAAACAAATATTTTGATAACTACTTATTTTGGTGAATATTATAATGAATAATTGACTTATCTGAAACTTATAGGTTGGACATTACACAGTGAGCTTACTGATAATGTTTTTTCAGAATGGCATGCAATGGAAGCTCTTACATTTATTTTTACAAACACGTCCTAATCGTTTTAAAACAAAACAAAATCAAATGATCAGATTGCCAAGAGGTAGAGCGAATCACTTCGGCAGTATTGGTAAAAGGCTTTCAAATCATACCTGTGTGTTCTCAAACAGCATCAAGAGATACTCCATCTAAACCTTTAATGGTCCGCTCATCCATTTGGTTCAGCTTATTTTGAGTCCCAAGATCTAAATGAGAAATGAGCTGTACATAACTCAATCTGTTTTGGTCATTTCTGCTATTTAATTTAAGTAGGTTATGGACAAAATAGTCATTAGGTGGCACTGGGAGTTCAAGAAAAGAATCTTTTCAGGCAGCATCTGATCAGCAAGCAAGCAACTTTAAAACCACTGCTGACTTGTGTTATTATTTTCACAAAATTCTCAGAGGTATGTTTATTTTTTTGATATAGCTTGGCACCAGAGGATTTACTGAACACAATTATTCAACCAAGTAGCAAGAAATAAGTGTAATGAACTTGTAATATTTACGAAATGTGTTACGAAATGGTTGTTTTTAATAAAAGTACTGCCTAACATTAATTTTTCTATATTTTCATGCAGAATATGATGTTTTCTGATAATATACTGTAGTCAAAACAATGAATGTGTTGTTACTTTACTATGTATTTGCCATAATCTTTTTCCAACTTCTGTCTTTCAAAAGATGGGACACTAAATAATTTTATGGTGCCAGGCCATGCAATTGCTTATCTGATACCAGATAATCCTGATGAGTTAGACACTGAACATCTGGGTGACGATGATGAGACAGAATATCCAGACTATGTACCCCCAACAACGAATGTAACTGGAGATCAATCTACAGATAAGAATGAGGTTTCAGAATGTACTTCTGCACCAGAACCACAATTTAAAAAAGGATAAGTGTGAAAATACCCTAAAACCTGTTTCCTGTGCAGTAGCAGATGAGTCACCAAGCCGTCCCTTAACAAAGTTCCCCTAGTGGCACAAAATGGATTAATGGCTGGCAGTACAAGTTTAATAAGGTCCTCACTGGTCCAGTGACAGTTTGGTAACGCTGGCCAATCTAATCACTACCCCAATATTGCTTACTTTTCAACATTGTTGCACAGTAAGTAACACAACCTCACAGTAAAATGGCCAGGGTTCAAATTCTGAGCCCTCCCTGTGTGGAGTTTGCATGTTGTATCTGTGTCCATGTTGGTGACCTCCAGGTGCTCCGATTTACTTTCACAGTCCAAAATGATGCAGGTTAGATGGAGTGGTGGTGCTGATTTGTCCCTATGCTGTGTGTGTAAGTGTGCTCACCCTGTACTGGGCTGGTCCTTTGTCATGGGGTTGTTCCAGCTGTGTCCATTGCTTGCTGGGGTAGGCGCCAGGGTCAATTCAACCCCAGCCTGGATAAGCAGGTATAGAAAATTGCTGGAGTTTTTTCAGGTTCATGACAAATTTGGGATCCCTGCCTATTTCCCCTCATAGGGCAAGTGTTTTGGGGCCAATGTTGCCCCGATGTGCAAGGGAAACCAACAATGTTTGTAGCATATCACCAAAAAGGAGCCAAATGTTCAAACAAATGACGTAATGGCCTAAAATATCATTGTGCCATTGCAATAAAATTTTTATGTACTCACTTATTCTACAGTGTTACTCTAGATTGGCCATTTAGGGAGAAGGGGTAGTGGGTTCGTGAGGGCAGTTATGCATTTTTCTGGGTGTGCTTATTAAAATGATCTAAAAGAAGTAAATGTTACAATGAACACTGAACGACATAGGCATAATACAGAATGAGCAGTTTAATCCCTTAGACAAGCACTGTATACAAGTAGAAACAAGACACCCATAGAAATGTTCATATATCATTTTTTGGAAGCCACCTTTATTACTTGTTGCAAAAGAGATGGCACGTGGTGGGGAGTGGGTGTTCCATTATCTTCTGACACAGCCACAACTCTCCCCTTCTCCCATCTCAGAAACTGAAATTGCATCTCTAAACTTTATAAAGGACACCCCCATTACTCCATGATTCCTTTCAATCTCCTAAATTACTTTCTATATTTGATTGCATCTTGGACTTTGCTAGGTGATCATTGAAGAACCCCACTTATGTTTACTTCTTCTACTTCAAACACTGATGATAATGATAAAGATAACAAGGTGGCACTAGATTAATCATTAAGTAAAAAAAGGCACATGCTTAGGATATTAAAGGAAACGGAGCACCACACCATAGACTCTTTAAAAACAAAAAGTAGGAGAAAACTTTAGTTATAAATATACTATAATATAGTATAAATATAGAAAGTAGGCAACAATAAGCATTATTCTTACATCTACACTGTTCCGTTCCATTCCATTTGAGCTAGTGTGGTGCTAAGGTTTAACCAATTACATGGCTGTACTAGGGTCCTAAATTGGGATCCTGAGGTGGTTCGTCGGGCGGTGGGTGCAGCAATGCACTGAATCATTACATGCTCTCAACCTCTCTCTCTTTTAATTCATGTATGCTGAAATGCTGTATATTAACAAAGATAGAAAGCAGTAGAATGGGTGATCTTTTTTTTCATACAAATAATTATGTTTCTTCATTATATTATTTTTCTAAAAAAAATTTCCACCAACATTGATTTCTGTGGAAAGATGATTTTGAAAATGAGTAGTGTGACAAGTGTGAAGGCTTTCTTTGATAGGCTGTTTTGCATGACTTGGGCTTATAGCTTTTTTGTGGCAGTATTCAGTTAATGCAGATCTAAATTATCTTTGGTTTGTTTTTAAATAATTTTTCTTCATGTTCATAAGAGTGTTTTGAAAGACAATATGAAAATCTAATTAGGCTTGTTTATTTTTATTTTATAGGGAAACCAAAGGATTGGGAAGAAGAGCTTTTTGAGTATTTTTGATTGTCAATCTTGTTTCTTTTTTTTGTTAAACAGTATAGTGTATACAGTATGCATTTTCAAAGACTATGGGTTGGTTTCTCAATAATGAACAGTTAGTCTTACTTCTATGCTTCTCACTAGTCTCTCATTAAACTCTTTCATCCATTTCTTGAAGGCTTGTGAGAAGACCGGTGAGAGGTAGGAATCTGGAGTAGATGTGTAAAGTTTTAGTGAAAGGAGCAGTTTAAAACAGGGATCCAATAAGAAACAATTAATTAAAAATTTGAAGTATAAAATGAAAATTGCATTTGACATATGAATTTAGGGAAATTGCTGTTGCATACAATAAGAAAGCAGACAGGTGTAGTTTGTCTCAGAGAGGAAATTATTCCAGAACCCCCACTCCTGTCAAACCCCTCTCTCTAACCACAAACACTTTACAGCAAACAAGCGCACATTGTTATAAAATGTTAAGTATTACAAACATAACATTTCCCCACCACCACCACATACACTTTCTCTCAGAAAAAAATAAAATTAGTATTGAATTATTCCTGAAATAACTAAACTATAGAGAACTGTCTTTTTTTCCTCTGTGTATGTTTCTTCCAAAAACCAAATATTACTTTAATGTCTACTTAAACATGAAAATCAGTAGGAAAATCTTTGAATCGGGCTGGCCAGGTCCAGAGATGTTCAGGTCTGGAAATGGTTTCAGTTGGAAGTTGCAATACCTCAGGGCCCTCAGTCTGCACAGGGTCAGGTGATGCTGAAGCTGAATCAAGCCACTTTGCTATAAAAGCCTGAAGAGTCACAGCTTGGGACTGGTAGTGTAGGAACCCTACAGAGGTGACTTGCATGACTTCAGAAGCCATTAGTTAGACATAATCTGGCAGGTCCTAACTGGCTTATTACTTTTAAAGGAGAAGGTCAAAAAGATTTAAACTTGTGATCTTGATGCAGCCTTTAGACTCTGACCCAGTCTGATACAATCCCTTCCTTATTTTTTGGTCATATTGTTATGTACATGTACTGGAGTGGGCAGAGATAGTTGAAGATTATCCAGTGAAAGCTGAACTTCATGACCAATCATTAGAGCTGCCTGTGGCTGAGTTCTGTGTAACCATGTAGTGAAGAAAGTGCAGTAGTGGAGGTGTATTGTGACAGGAAACATATAGTATGCAGTCATGCTGAAAAATGAAGCAACATGTGCTGCTTATGTGGGTTCTGGAATTTTCTGAATTGCATCTATGTTATTCTGGTTAAACCATCTGCAGGGAGCTGGAAACAAATAAACTCAATTGAAGGTGCAGAAAACACACATCACCATTATGTCTGGTGAGTGCTGAAAATACTCTGCTGAGATGCTCCTCATGGTTAGAGTATGCAGGACCATACTCAACTATATCATCAAGGTAAATGACAACTCTTGCAATCCTTGCCAAGATAGTCGACATTATCTTTTGAAAGCAGCCTGGGCCTGAACTAAGTCAAAATGGAATCCTGGTATATCGGAAGACCCCAATGTGAGTGATACACGCAGTCACCTACAGATATCTTGATAAGAGATCTAAATTTGTAAAGATACTAAATACATAAAATTGTCTACTTAACTCCTCTGATATTGGCAGAGGGTATTTTTCAGGAATGAATGCCTTGTTTACTGCCCTTAGATCAACACAGATTAATATTGATATTAATATTATTAGTATTAGTATGTTCAGCCTCTAGGAGCCATTGCAGCTCAGAAGATACCCCTTCATGGAAACTCATCGGGAACCGGCATGGTGGCTGGATGACAGGACACACAATAGACTCTAGCAAAGACTGGTAATGAAAGGCAGAGAGAAACACCCAAGTCCATCGAAAAGAGATGGCCACTTCTGTTGCCAACTAGAGCAGACATTAAGAATTACAGATTCACTAGTATCAACAAGGGTAAAACCAACGCTGTTAAAGACATCCAGGCCCAAGTGGTTGACACCACGGTGAGAGACATGAAATGTGCATTTAGGAAGAAGTTTGGAACCATAACACAGTGACAGCTGAAATGAACCCATAATGTTAATTTTAGAAGCTTGCATAGCCACAGAGAGTGGTGGCAAAGGCACATAGATAGAGATCTAGGAAAAACTGCTTCTTAGTCTTTAGATTTAATAGAGACAATATTGCTTCAGTATCTAACAAAAACGGAAGACATATGTTGTCTAGTTCCACCGTGAAAGTCTTAAAAGAGGTATACCTGGATGTCTCCTTTATGAATTGTCACTGGCTTTGAAAATGTTGGAGGAGAACAGACAAACTTTTTGTGGAAATGATTGGATTTTTTTTGCAGCAGTGTCATATGTGACTACAAACTGGGTAGCCCAGAGCTCTTGTAGTGTGTGATGCTGAGCCACAAGTTCCATAAAACCGTTTGGGTTTTGGAAGAAGCTGTTGCATAAGATACATACTGAGATTCTCATTGAAGCTGTCCGAGTCTTCTGTGCACTGCAGTATCTAAGCCACGACTCCTGTCACTGCTGACAAAGCAGGAGATGTGTCGAGTTTGGCAGTGAATTCCACTGCAGACTATATCTGAAATGCAATGTGAATAGCCCATGATAGGGTTAAATCATTTCACTCCAGCCAGAGATTTTCGCAGGCTTTTGGACTGTTAGTATGCTAAGCCACATATATTACATATATACAGTAATCCCTCCTCGATCGCGGGGGTTGTGTTCCAGAACCCCCCGCGATAGGTGAAAATCCGCGAAGTAGAAACCATATGTTTGTATGGTTATTTTTATATATTTTAAGCCCTTATAAACTCTCCCACATTGTTAACATTATTAGAGCCCTCTAGACATGAAATAACACCCTTTAGTCAAAAGTTTAAACTGTGCTCCATGACAAGACAGAGATGACAGTTCTTTCTCACAATTAAAAGAATGCAAACATATCTTCTCTTCAAACGAGCGCCGTCAGGAGCAGAGAATGTCAGAGAGATAGAGAGAGCGTGACAGAAAAACAAACAATCAAAAAATTAATACGTGCTGTTGGGCTTTTAAGTATTAACACCGCGATAAAGCAGCCGCAAAGAAGGGAGCAAGTGAAGGTAGTCTTTCAGCATTTTTTTAGAGTAGCCTCCGTATCTTCTAAACAAACAGGCTCTGTGCAAACAGCCCCTCTGCTCACACCCCCTCCGTCAGGAGCAGAGAACGTCAGAGAGAGAGAGCCCGAGAGATTAAAGCAAACAAACAAAAAATCAATACATGCTTTTGGGCCACCGCGATAAAGCTGCATTTCTTAGAGGAGCGTCCATATCCTCTAGGCAAACAGCCTCTGTGCAAACAGCCCCTCTGCTCACACCCCCTCCGTCAGGCGCAGAGAATGTCAGAGAAAGACCGAGAAAAGCAAACAATCCGCTCGGGAAGCACATCGTATATCATTGAGGAGTTTTAGTTAATATGTAATACATGCTCTGATTGGGTAGCTTCTAAGCCATCAGCCAATAGTGTCCCTTGTATGAAATCAACTGGGCAAACAAACTGAGGAAGCATGTACCATAAATTAAAAGACCCATTGTCCGCAGAAATCCGCGAACCAGCGAAAAATCCGTGATATATATTTAGATATGCTTACATTTAAAATCCGCGATGGAGTGATGCTGCGAAAGTCAAAGCGCGATATAGCGAGGGATCACTGTATTACATCTTGCGTGTCTCTGAGCTTGCATAAACTCGATAAACCTCATAAGTTAGCCACATATTTGTGAACTGACTCGCCTGCCTGCTGTCACTGTTGATAAACGGGATTTAGTGGAGGATAACACTCTGTGAATAGGATATGTGCATGTGATTAAATTGATGGTGAAGGCACTGGGCAAAAATTCTACTAATTGGACATTATTAGTTGGTATCAGGGTAAAAATTAACCAAATACAGCACCGCTGTCACATAATTTTGAACAATATTATAGGCCACGACCTGATTAATGCAAAGTTATGATGCGTTTTGAGTAGCTCCTCACCACTTCCTGCCATTATTCAATTCACAGATGATTTACACATCAAGGGAAAAAAAACATCCATTTTCTAAACCTGCGTATCCAGAACGGGGTCACAACTAAAATCCCTGGACAGGTCATCCATTCATCGCAGGGAAGGAAATCCTTTTCTACAAACACAGAATTCGAGGTTCACCAGGGAGAAATTTAATTCCAATATGTGTTTCACACCACAAAATTACATTTTTTAACTTTTAGAGTGTTAAAGTAACCATTTAAGAATTGATCAATATTTACACTAAAATGTTTATGTTCAACTATTTCACTGCACATGAAAACCTTTGATGGACAGCCATGTTATATAGTACTGTAAAAAAGTTTCATTAGTTTGATACGGGATAGATGCACAGAAAATGATGTAAACAAGTCCTCTCAGCAGTTGTAAATATATTTTAAATAATTCTTTAACTTTCTTTCACTTCTGTGGTGTGGTCTTGTCTCTATGTTGAGGATTATTTTGATGTCTTAAGCAGACATTGTGAATTAAATTGCTGGATTTCCATTCTTCAGGAAAGCAGCCCTGTGTCTTTGTAATGGTGTGTACAATATACTATATGTTTACTTTTCCGTTCTTACTTTTTTTATTTTGAACAATAAAAATATCTTGATAATATAATAATATAAATAATTAGGCCAGCTGACTCACTTCATTCTTTTAAAAAACAGCTTAAAACTGATTTGTTCAAGAAGGCATTTAATTTATCCTGACATTTTGATCCTTTCTGTTAGTTTACCACACTGTGCTCAAGATGATTTGCATTTGTATAATAAATTCTGTTATTCGCTCAGGACTTTCTTGTAGTATTTGAATTTTTGTATTATACTGTGTTTTACAGTCAGTTATTCTAATTCAAATCTTCGTGTTTCGTGTATTTATCTTTATTTAGTGTTATTTAGTGTTTTTTGCTTCCCCATGTTGTTCATTTTGAAATTCTGTGAAGCACTTTGAGCAAAGAAAAGGTGCTACATACAGTGCATCCAGAAAGTATTCACAGTGCCTTTTCCACATTTTGTTATGTTACAACCTTATTCCAAAATGGATTAAATTCATTTTTTCGTCAGAATTCTACACATAACACCCCATAATGACAATGTGAAAAAGGTTTACTTGAGGTTTTTGTAAATTTATTAAAAAATAAAATAAACTGAGAAAACACATGTACATAAGTATTCACAGCATTTGCCATGAAGCTCAAAATTGAGCTTAGGTGCATCCCGTTTCCCCTGATCATCCTTGAGATATTTCTGCAGCTTAATTGGAGTCCACCTGTGGTAAATTCAGTTGATTGGACATGATTTGGAAAGGCACACACCTGTCTATATAAGGTCCCACAGTTGAGTTGACAGTTCATGTCAGAACACAAACCAAGCATGAAGTCAAAGGAATTGTCTGTAGACCTCCGAGACAGGATTGTCTCAAGGCACAAGTCTGGGGAAAGTTACAGAAAAAATTTCTGCTGCTTTGAAGGTCCCAATGAGCACAGTGGCCTCCATCATCCGTAAGTGGAAGACGTTCGAAACCACCAGGACTCTTCCTAGAGCTGGCCGGCCATCTAAACTGAGCGATTGGGGGAGAAGGGCCTTAGTCAGGGAGGTGACCAAGAACCCGATGGTCACTCTGTCAGAGCTCCAAATTTCACAATTTAATTTTGAACTCAATTAATCGTTCACTACATTTTGATTGCTCATAAGTGGAACTGAAAACAAAATGTACACAACTGTAAATGTACAATATATATATTTTATATAAATATAATTTATATATAAAATATATAAATGTAAGTGACCATCATCATCAGGTCCTTCCATGAAAACCCTAAATACAAAGAGGACTGTTTGACTTATGTTAGGTAGATTGCCCAGAGGGGACTGGGCGGTCTCTTGGTCTGGAACCCCTACAGATTTTATTTTTTTCTCCAGCCTTTGGAGTTTTTTTTTGTTTTTTCTGTCCACCCTGGCCATCGGACCTTACTCTTATTCTATGTTAATTAATGTTGACATGTTTATTTTTTATTGTGTCTTCTATTTTTCTATTCATTTTGTAAAGCACTTTGAGCTACATTTTTTTGTATGAATATGTGCTATATACATAAATGTTGATTGATTGATTGATTGATTAAATACCCTGAGCTTAACCCAGAGTGCCATCTATAGACTGATCCTTCCCTAGAGTACATGTATGTAAGGTAAAAGAAACTAAGAATTTGTACCTAAGTTTTCTTCATGGTCTATACTGATTTTGCTTGAGCCACTTCTCAATTTTGCTATCCCTCTATTTTCAGCATGTTATCTTTGAATGTCATCTGTCTCCTTATATATTTTATACAAGCCACCTTTTAAAGGACTGGTAAAGGGCTGGTGCATATACTGTATGTATGTGTATATATATATGTGTGTATATGTATATATGTAGATATGTATGTATATGTGTATATGCATATATATATATATACACACACGTGGACAAAATTGTTGGTACCCTTCAGTCAATGAAAGAAAAACTCAAATTGGTCACAGAAATAACTTTAATCTGACAAAAGTAATAATAAATAAAAATTCTATGAAATTTAACCAATGAAAGTCAACCATGCTTCAACAGAATTATTTAAAAAAATAAACTCATGAAACAGGCCTGGACAAAAATGATGGTACCCCTAGAAAAGACTGAAAATAATGTGACCAAAGGGACATGTTAATCCAAGGTGTGTCCACTAATTAGCATCACAGGTGTCTACAATCTTGTAATCAGTCAGTGGACCTATATATAGGGCTCCAGGTAGTCACTGTGTTGTTTGGTGACATGGTGTGTCAACATGGACCAGAGGAAGCGAAGGAAAGAGTTGTCTCAGGAGATTAGAAAGAAAATTATAGACAAGCATGTCAAAGGTAAAGGCTATAAGACCATCTCGAAGCAGCTTGATGTTCCTGTGACTACAGTTGCACATATTATTCAGAAATTTAAGATCCATGGGACTGTAGCCAACCTCCCTGGACGTGGCCGCAGGAGGAAAATTGATGACAAATCAAAGAGACGGATAATACGAATGGTAACAAAAGAGCCCAGAAAAACTTCTAAAGAGATCCAAGGTGAACTTCAAGCTCAAGGAACATCAGTGTCAGATTGCACCATCCGTCGTTTGAGCCAAAGTGGACTTCATGGGAGACGACCAAGGAGGACACCATTGTTGAAAACAAATCATAAAAAATCCAGACTGGAATTTGCCAAACTACATGTGGACAAGCCACAAAGATTCTGGGAGAATGTCCTATGGACAGATGAGACAAAAATTGAACTTTTTGCCAAGGCACATCAGCTCTATGTACACAGACGGAAAAATGAAGCATATCAAGAAAAGAACACTGTCCCTTCTGTGAAACATGAAGGAGGCTCTGTTATGTTCTGGGGCTGCTTTGCTGCATCTGGCAGAGGGTGTCTTGAATCTGTGCAGGGTACAATGAAATCTCAAGACTATCAAGGGATTCTAGAGAGAAATGTGCTAGCCAGTGTCAGAAAGCTTGGTCTCAGTCGCAGGTCATGGGTCTTGCAACAGGACAATGACCCAAAACACACAGCTAAAAACACCCAAGAATGGCTAAGAGGAAAACATTGGACTATTCTAAAGTGGCCTTCTATGAGCCCTGACCTCAATCCTATTGAGCATCTTTGGAAAGAGCTGAAACATGCCGTCTGGAAAAGGCACCCTTCAAACCTGAGACAATTGGAGCAGTTTGCTCATGAGGAGTGGGCCAAAATACCTGCTGAGAAGTGCAGAAGTCTCATTGACAGTTACAGGAATCGTTTGATTGCAGTGATTGCCTCAAAAGGTTGTGCAACAAAATATTAAGTTAGGGGTACCATCATTTTTGTCCAGGCCTGTTTCATGAGTTTATTTTTTTAAATAATTCTGTTGAAGCATGGTTGACTTTCATTGGTTAAATTTCATAGAATTTTTATTTATTATTACTTTTGTCAGATTAAAGTTATTTCTGTGACCAATTTGAGTTTTTCTTTCATTGACTGAAGGGTACCAACAATTTTGTCCACACATATATATATGTGTGTGTAACAGCAACACTCATAACAGTGACAAAACAATTACATTGACAATCAGGTTACGTTATTTTTAAAATGTTTCCTTTTCTTTTTCATTACTTCTTTAACAGACTTCTTCTCCGCTGTGAAGTGCGGGTATTTTGCTAGTGTTAAATAAAAGAATAAAAACTAGGTATAGCTATATTCAATATGAAGTGACCCTGTAGTTAAGATATAGTGGGTTGGATAATGGATGGATATCCATTAGTATATTGTTTTAGGTAATGCTTAATTTCAAAAAACTCATAAAAAATGTCAATGTGACCAAAAGTGGAAAAATGGGTTTAGAGGATTATTGATAAATGAATGGCATTTTTAAAATTGTCACTGTTATTGAAATTTGTAACACAATGTTCAAATTTTTAATATGGTCAAGGTAAGGGATTTGCTACATTCCCCTTACCTTTACTTATCATACCTGTCTGCAGTGTTCACAGCGTTTCAGCATTGGACAGTGTTTCCAGTAATGCAGATCTAAGCCTTCTTCTGTAAAGGAGTCATCTCTCTCGCCACAGAATATACATAAGCTAACAGAAATACAAATAAACAACAGTTAATCACATTTTCTTCTTTTTTTCTGGCTGCTCTCGTTAGGGGTTGCCACAGCAGATCATCTTTTTCCATATCAGTTAATCACATATAAAATATAGAAATAAAAATCTATGTTCCTGCGGCTTGAATATTCTTTTCTGTAAACAATGTGAAAAAAAAGCGAGCCAATGTCAAACACATTTTCTACAATAGAACTTAGATCAGAAACAAAACTAGTATTCAGCATTGTTTCAGGTTTATTTTAAACATGTATGGGCCCCATAAAGTTCAGTGACCAAAAGCACATCTCACCTCATGGAGTAAAAATATTTCAAGTGCTTTGAACTGTCTTACTTATTCTTTAAATGTGTTTTATGGTTAAAGACCTACTTCTCACATTTACAAATAGTGGTTTTATCATAAAATTTAACAGAGCTTGATTTAATGAAACAACCTTTATATATATATATATATATATATATATAGTACAGGCCAAAAGTTTGGGCACACCTCCTCATTCAATGTGTTTTCTTTATTTTCATGACCATTTACATTGGTAGATTCTCACTGAAGGCATCAAAACTATGAATGAACACATGTGGAGTTATGTACTTAATAAAAAAAGGTGAAATAACTGAAAACATGTTTTATATTCTAGTTTCTTCAAAATAGCCACCCTTTGCTTTGATTACTGCTTTGCACACTCTTGGCATTCTCTCGATGAGCTTCAACAGGTAGTCACCTGAAATGGTTTAATAATCAGTGAGCAGCAGAATGGTGTCATGCCGGGTAAGAACACTACAGATGTGATGTTTGCTCTGAGGGTGTTGCTGGAGGAGAAGGCCAAAAGGAGTTGCATTGTGTCTTTGTGGACCTACAGAAAGCATATGATAGGGTGCCTAAGGCAGAAGTGGGATTACTTCAGTGATTAGCTCTGAGGATAGAGGGAGTAGAGTTGGCAAAGGGGGATGAGTTTAAATACCTGAAATCAAAATAAAGAGTAATGAGGATTGTGGAAGAGAGGTGAAGAAGAGAGTACAAGCAGAGGGAGTTGGTTGAGAACAGTGTCAGGAGTGATTTGTGACAGATAGGTACCAGCAAGAGTGAAAGGGCGGTCTACAAGATGGTAGTGAGACCAGCTACTGTATGTCATATGGGTTAGAGATAAAGGCAATGAGAAAAAGATAGGAGACAGAGCTGGAGGTGGCAGAGTTAAAGATGTTAAGATTTGCATTGGGTGTGACGAGCAAGTACATTAGAGGGTCAGCTCAGGTTAGACGGTTTGGAAACCGAGCAGAAGAGAGATGCCTGGTATACTAGTAGAAGGATGCTAGGGATCGAGCTGCCAAGCAAAAGGAAAAGAGGAAGGGGAGGTTTATGGACGTGGAGAGAGAGGACATGCAGGTGGTGAGAGTGACAGAGAAAGATGCAGAGGGCAGGAATATATGCAAAAAGACAATCCACAGTGGCGACACCTAACAGGAGCAGCCAAAAGAAGAAGAATGATTTGTTTTTTTAATGGATTATTTATATACTTATTGAGACTTTTGCACTGCACTTTGTTTTGGAACACTATTAACTGTACAATAAAAGAACAGAAAACTGGTTTGCACGATGTCTTGCTCTGAAATTTAATAGGCCTTATAAAGTAATCAAGGTGTTTGGGCCAATCAGTTAAAAAATTGGCTCTATCTACTTATTTTAAAATTCATACTTTGTTCCAGGTGCCATGGCTTAAACAAGTTAATTTCAGTACTTTAATCAGAAATAAAAATTTGACAGTAAATACACAGACATGAATTGAGCGTGTATTATCTAGTGCATGGGTATGGGTCTGAGAAGTGATTGTGGGTTCAAACACATTATATTCATGCCCTAAAGTTATTGCAGCAATTTCATTTAGACATCTGATGAAGCCAGAGGGTTGTGTCCACGGTCCACACCCCAAGTGGGTTGGTGGGATGTGAGCGTAAATTTATTTGGGTTTTTCTGCCAACTTTCGCACTTGATGGTATTTACTTGGATTATTTTCTTCTTATTATTAATTATTTTTGTTAAGCTTGTTTATATTTGTCCACCATTTTCTTTGCCATGGTTAGTGCCATTTTTTGTTTTATTTTCGCATTAGTGACCATTTTCCAGCTATGTTATATGGGTTGGAGGCGGTTGCACTGACCAGAAAGCAGGAGACAGAGCTGGAGGTAGCAGAGTTAAAGATGGTAAGATTGGACAAGATTAGAAATGAGTACATTAGAGGGTCAGCTCAAGTTGGAAGGTTGGGAAACAAAATCAGAGAGGCAAGATTGCGTTGGTTTGGACATGTGCAGAGGAGAGATGCTGAGTATATTGGGAGAAGGATGCTAAGGATAGAGCTGCCAGGGAAAAGGAAAAGAGGAAGGCCTAAGAGAAGGTTTATAGATGTGGTTAGAGAGCACATGCAGTTGATGGTTGTAACAGAACAAGATGCAGAGGACAGAAAGATATTGAAGTTGATGATCTGCCGTGGCAACCACTAACGGGAGCGGCCGAAAGAAGAAGATTAGCAACCATTTAATAACCACTACTTTGACATGCTATTAGAAACAAAACTTCCAGGTTCAAGAACCAAATTAAAGCTTTAATAGGACAAGGACTGCTTTAGGTTTTCTTTAGACTCAGTGGTTAAAATTAATGAAACAAATTTTGTAATACGCAAAAACCTCCTTGGAAGTACAAACCGGATTCCAAAAAAGTTGGGACACTAAACAAATTGTGAATAAAAACTGAATGCAATGATGTGGAGATGGCAAATGTAAATATTTTATTTGTAATAGAACGTAGATGACAGATCAAACGTTTAATCCGAGTAAATGTATCATTTTAAAGGAAAAATATGTTGATTCAAAATTTCACGGTGTCAACAAATCCCAAAAATGTTGGGACAAGTAGCAATAAGAGGCTGGAAAAAGTAAATTTGAGCATAACGAAGAGCTGGAAGACCAATAAACACTAATTAGGTCAATTGGCAACATGATTGGGTATAAAAAGAGCTTCTCAGAGTGGCAGTGTCTCTCAGAAGCCAAGATGGGTAGAGGATCACCAATTCCCACAATGTTGCGCAGAAAGATAGTGGAGCAATATCAGAAAGGTGTTACCCAGCGAAAAATTGCAAAGACTTTGCATCTATCATCATCAACTGTGCATAACATCATCCGAAGATTCAGAGAATCTGGAACAATCTCTGTGCATAAGGGTCAAGGCTGTAAAACCATACTGGATGCCCGTGATCTCCGGCCCTTAAACGACACTGCACCACAAACAGGAATGCTACTGTAAAGGAAATCACAGAATGGGCTCAGGAATACTTCCAGAAACCATTGTCAGTGAACACAATCCACCGTGCCATCCGCCGTTGCCAGCTGAAACTCTACAGTGCAAAGAAGAAGCCATTTCTAAGCAAGATCCACAAGCTCAGGCATTGTCACTGGGCCAGGGATCATTTAAAATGGAGTGTGGCAAAATGGAAGACTGTTCTGTGGTCAGGCGAGTCACATCGAAGTTCTTTTTGGAAATCTGGGACGCCATGTCATCCGGACCAAAGAGGACAAGGACAACCCAAGTTGTTATCAACGCTCAGTTCAGAAGCCTGCATCTCTGATGGTATGGGGTTGCATGAGTGCATGTGGCATGGGCAGCTTGCATGTCTGGAAAGGCACCATCAATGCAGAAAAATATATTCAGGTTCTAGAACAACATATGCTCCCATCCAGACGTCATCTCTTTCAGGGAAGACCCTGCATTTTTCAACAAGATAATGCCAGACCACATTCTGCATCAATCACAACATCATGGCTGCGTAGGAGAAGGATCCGGGTACTGAAATGGCCAGTCTGCAGTCCAGATCTTTCACCTATAGAGAACATTTGGCATCATAAAGAGGAAGGTGCGACAAAGAAGGCCCAAGACGATTGAACAGTTAGAGGCCTGTATTAGACAAGAATGGGAGAGCATTCCTATTTCTAAACTTGAGAAACTGGTCTCCTCGGTCCCCAGACGTCTGTTGAGTGTTGTAAGAAGAAGGGGAGATGCCACACAGTGGTGAAAATGGCCTTGTCCCAACTTTTTGGGATTTGTTGACACCATGAAATTCTGAATCAACATATTTTTCCCTTAAAATGATACATTTTCTCAGTTTAAACTTTTGTTCCGTGATTTATGTTCTATTCTGAATAAAATATTAGAAGTTGGCACCTCCACATCATTGCATTAAGTTTTTATTCACGATTTGTATAGTGTCCCAACTTTTTTGAAATCCGGTTTGTATTATGAAATGTCATTGTTAGATCCTACTCAGAGAATGTAAAGGGAAACATTCATCATATTTTCACTCTTTACCATCAATTCATGGTGATGAAGGCCTTTAATTTATAATTAATTAATTTTTAAAAAATCACATAAAAATTCCTTACTTGTCTAAGTAATTTACAACAGAAGAGTGGTCATCCCCAGAGTCAGCTATTGCAGAAGGGGCCTTCTTTCCACCTAAGAAAAATAAAAAAATATTTATACATATATATACACATACATACATACATATACACCACCACGGACTCATCTCACCCAGAGAGACAGAGGTTAGGAACATGTGCTGATACAGCGCATTACCGAACCCACCACATGACAAACCAACTCAGGATCCCACATATTATATATATATATATATATATATATATATATACACACACACATATATATACACATATATATACACATCTATACATATATATGGTTTCACTTGCCAACCCCCCCAGCCTGTGCTACGCGCCAGCCACTTTATGTCTCTACCACTCACGCATGTGTATTTCACTTTCACCAAACAACAAATATTTTAATTCTCATGGATACGCCTGTTCATTGGGAAGAAACACAATTTTTCCCTGATGGCAACATGAATTAGACGATCTACAAATCTTCAACTTAAAGTTTAAATACAAACAACATATTCAATCTCTTTTCGCTGTATTACACCAAGTAATAATTTCCATTTGTTTGTGCTAATCCAATCTTTACTGTCATTTTTTGAGACATTCGGATTTTAGTATCCTCATTATCTTTAACCTGCTCTGCATGTGTATCGCGTCAATGTTTTTGAATTCTTTAGGATGTTCAACTTTGTCATCTACTCTTTGACTTTTAATTCCGGCCCTGGGCGTGGTTAAATCTCTTGGCGCAGTCTTGTCTCACAGGATTTGAAAGTAACTCTCTGAAAAAGTCATGTCTCCTCCCAGGAGATATATATATATATATATATATATATATATATATATATATATATATATATATATATATATATATATATATATAAAAGCAAAATGAAAATCATGAAGAGGATGAAAATCTTAAAATCCAAGTTATCAAATAAAAAACCCATTAAATTCTCCTCATGTAATTAGCATAAATGCTTGGCATATTCAAATAACAATTTCAAAACTTAGTTTTATAATTTTTACACTGACCCGAAAAAACAGAAATTGGCAAATATCAGCTTGCTTAACACTAGAATTACCAAAGCCTACAAAAAAAGTGGATTAGTATATTTATTTTAAAATGTCTTTTATACAGAGTTCTTGGGGGTCAAGTAATGAATCATTAATTATATTTATTACTACTATTATTTTTACTAAATCATTTTCTATGTTTCTTTGTTGGGTTCCCATTGAAGAATTTATTGGTAGTAGAACATATAGCACATGCCAAAACGACTAAAGTAACAACTAACAAAGTGGCATTTTTGATAGCATTTTAACAAAGTTTACTGTCCGCCGGCAATCACAGAGTAGCCCAGTAAAGCGACAGTAATACACTTGCACCTTAAAACGTAGATTTCATCACATTGCTGTGCATGACGAAAGAGCAGGCAAGCGACTTCTCATACATGTTTACTGATGAACAGGTCAGCATTTTTCATGAGGTATGCGTTAAATCAAAAGAAAAAAGGCATGCAAAGATGTGCGAATACGAGGAGATCGGTGACAATCGCACCTTAGTGTGCTGCACCAAATCAGAAGGGACAACTGAATTCCATGGGGCACAATTATCTTCATAACAGGGGACCTATATGATGGGCAGATGAATTTCTGTTTTTTTGTTGTGATGATTGGTTGCGTCATATTCAGCCCTTCGTTCATTATTCTGGCACAAGTGTAACCAGCCTCTCATTGAAATTCACAGCCATCCTATCTGCAGCTCAATGTACTTAGAAATTTTTTCTCCAAGTCTGACGTCATTTTCGCCGCAACTCCCTCACAGCGCGGGGTATAAACCAGCCTTTATGCAGCTCAGTGATATGCTAGGGGCAACCCATACTGACACATATGGTAATGGCACATACGCTCAACAATAAAAAAAAAAATGGCCTTTTACATCTGTTACAATATAATTAGTTTAAAGTTTCAATGATTTCATTTAAAATTGGCAAACTAAGTAGAAATAATAATCGCCTATTTTTGGTCACATTTACAATCATTTTTGTTGCAGTCTGGAGCCCTGGCGGGACCATAGGCAGGGACACTTGGAGGTTGCTTCTGGGCTGCCATACATTAAGCCTTCTAATCTCAGTCTCCCCTGGACTGGTGTGTGGCACAGGCAGAATGTCAGAAATGACTACCTTGTCAGTTCTAATGCTCAGTCTGGCACACAACTCTTTAAATTTGGATTGGAGAACTGCCAGACTACCTTTATGTACAGTCAGGTCCATAAGTATTTGGACCGTGACAGAAGTTTCTCTCTTCACCACTACAATACATTTGAAACAAAGCAATCAAGATATGACTGAAGTATAGACTTTCAGCTTGAATTCAAGTGGTTTAATAAAAATATTTTATGAGCTATTTAGAAAAGACAGACATTTTATACCACACCACACCCCCCATTTTCAGGGGGCAAAAAGAATTTGTACAAAATAAAATAATAATAAATATAATGATATTTTTAATAATTGGTTGAAATATCCTGTATAGTCAATGACTGTATGAAGTCTGGAACCTTTGGCCTTGGCCATCTCCAAATGCTGGGTTTCCGCCCTGGTAATACTTTGCCAGGCCCTTACTGCAGCAGTCTTCAGTTGCTGCTTCTTTGTTGGACTTTCTGCCATCAGTTATGTCTTCAGCAAGTGAAATGCATGTCCAGTTGGGTTGAGGACAGTTGACTGACTGACAAGTGCCTTCAAAGGCACTTGGTTTGCTTCAGAGTATGTTTTGGCTCATTGGCCACCTGTACTGTGCAAAGTCATCCTATCAGTTTTGCAGCATTTGGCTGAATCTGAGCAGACCATATAGCCCTATACACTTCAGAATTCATCCTGCTACTTCTGCCAAAAGTCGTATCATCAATAAACATTAGTGACTGACTTCCATTCACAGTCATGCATGATCATGCCATAAAACTGCCTCCACCATGTTTCACAGATGATGTGGTATTCATCGGATCATGAGTCGTTTCTTCCCTTCTTCATGCTCTTTGCTTTCCAACATTCTGGTATATATTCATTTTAGTTTCATTCATCCAAAGAAAATTGTTCCAGAACTGGACAGGCTATTAAAAATGTTTTCTGGCAAAGTCTAATCTGTCCATCATATGCTTAAGGTTTACCAGTGGTTTGCACCTTGTCTAAACCCTCTGTCTTTACTTTCATGAAGTCTTCTCTTGATTGTACACTTTGGCAATGATAAATCTACCTCCCGGAAACTGTTCTTGGTTTGGCTAAATGTTGTGAACTGATTCTTCTTCACCAAGGACAGAATTCTGCAATCATCCAGCACAGTTGTCTTCTGTGGTTTTCCAGACCTACTGATGGTGCTGAGTTCAACAATGTTTTCTTTCTTTTCAAGAATGTACCAATGGTTAATTCGACTACTGCTCGTGTTTCTGCTATCTCTCTAAAGGGATTTTTTTGTTTTCTCTGTCTAATGATGGACTGTTTTTACTTGCATGGACAGCTTTTTGGACTTCATATTGAGAGTTCACAGAGGCAGCTTCCAAATGCAAATTCCACACTTAGAATCAATTCAAGACTGTTTACCTGGATTTTAGTTAATGAAATAATGAGGCAACTGCTCTCACCTGGCTATGGAACATCTTATCAGTCAACTGTCCAAATACTTTTGAGCAGCTTGAAGTAGAGGAGGCTATGCAGAAAAATGGCTGTCATTCCTAAACGGCTCATATGATATTTTTGTTAAAGCCCTAAAATTAAATTTGAAAGTGTACACTTCAATCGCATAATGATTGCTTTATTTCAAATTCATTGTGGTGGTGTACAGAGCGAAAATTATGAATATTGTGTCACTATCAAAATACTTATAGACCTCACTGTATGTCATTTGTTCCAATATGGACAATGTCAACTGGATCCAGCCCTGCTCTAGCCAACAGCCTATAAACCCATTCCCGGGTGGTCTCCCCATCTATGTACTGTGGAGACGACACAGACAGGCAGACACCGATGGTTCAAACACAAACACATGTTTATTATACATATTTACAAGTTCAAAAACACACAACCCAGTGCCCCTGCACCACACACCCTCAAGTCTGGGCTTTCAACAGTCCTTTCTCTGTCGCCTCCACTCCTCTCCTCCAAGCTCTGTCCTCTGCCATCCGACTCCAGCTTCGGAATGGAGGGAGGTGGCCCCTTTTAACTCCAACCGGACGTGCTCCAGGTGCCTCCTGACGAGCTTCCAGCGGCACTTTCTGGTGAGGCAGAATTGCCACACTAGCACCTGGAAGCACTCCAGGTGTCCCTGGATTTCCTTCCGCCAGCACCTCCGGGTGTGCCGGAAGTGCTTACATCCAGGGCTTTCATGTGTCTGGGCATCACCTGGCGGTGACCAAGGGCCCCTATAGGGTTGAGCTTCTATGCTCTGTTCCCGTGCCCACCATAAAAAGGAACGAGGCTGCCCTCTCATGGTTCGGAGACAGCGTAGTACCGGCCGGGTACCGCTCCCAGCCACTCGCCACAGTACCTGGAAGGCAACATACCGCGCAAGACTTATAATTCAGTCTAACTACTACTGCCTCTCTCTTTCTAAGAACTGGTTTTGAGGTGGCCCACTGTGGATCTTCATACCTGCCTACCACCTCAGAAGCGTCAGAGACATCGTTCAGCTCTGCAAGGTCCTGAAAATGGTTTGACACTGCCAATTCTGAGTTTAATGCCCCCAGACAGTGTGCACTCTTTACCTTGCAACTTGTGATAGTGAGCCATCTATCTCTACCTGTCTAGTCTGGAATCTCCTTCTGCACCACCTTATGGGTTCACACTATCTCTCTAAAGCACACATGGGCCAGGTCCACCTTAGTTATTACAAAGAAAGGCATCTAATCCCTCCTCCAGTTCAGCAACCCTGAGTTCGAGGTGCTGGATCAGCTGGCATCTCCTGCAGATGTAACATTCATAGAAGACTGCTGCTACCAAGACAACCTCCAAAGATAAAGACAAACATCCAACAAACTTGCATTGCACTGGCCTAATTATTAAAATCTGACTTTGGATTACTAAAACTGTTCAACTTTTATTAAAATTAAATGATTTTAACTTAACTGGTAAAACTAAAAAATTAAAGTTAAAAACTGGATTTAAAAAAGTGCATGTATGTCCTTCTTTGAATTTAAATTTACTTTTCTCTGTCTGTTCCTAACATTGCACTCCTTTTATTTGTTACATAAAAGCTCTTCACTCATATCACTTGTATTCTATTATATTAATAAACCCTTTCCCTCTAGCCCTCTTAATAGCTCTACATTCCAGAATGATAAGAACTGTTCCATCCAGTAAACTTATTTCACAGTTCTTTCTTCTTACTAAGAAAAAACGCTTACTGCAGAGCCCCTCTCTTAACTGCTTTGAAGTCAGGCACGAACCTGTGCTTAAAATTAATGCTTCTTGAGCCCTCACTTTCCATAATAATATTAATGCTTAACTGTACATGTGTTATTTGGTGTTCTATACAATTATTCTATATATGCCTTGAATTTTTTCCACTAAGAAATCATCATTACTTTAGCTATTTGATGCTGCGACACCAGTTATTTATGTATAGACAAGATGACTTCCTCTATTGTCATATCACCTACTGCTTATTGTCTCACCTTGCAGACACTAGTTTCAATACAAAAAACAAGAATAAGAACATGAACATTTACAACTACAGGTAACAAGTACCTTTTCCAAATACTCCCCCAAACACTCAGCTGCTATGTAGGAAAAAAAAACAAAAAAAAACTTCTAAAGGGAAGCAAAAGCTTTAAAAATTCCTTCATGGCTCCTTAGTAACATCAACAGAAAAAACAATGTTTTTAGGAGCAACATGAATCTTTTATTTAACTCTCATAACTTAGCAACACAGAATTCTCAGCACTTTCACTTGCATTTGCAAGGATGACATCAGTATGTCTCAGTCTACAATCTCCCTCAACTCTCCCTAAAATTAGGCTAATTGTTACAATTAAAAACAGAAAGTAGTTAGGCCAAACATCTGCAGCTGTATGAGGTTCCTAGGACTGCGTTTAACACTATATTATGTTAGCTATATTATGTTAGCTTCCATCAATGAGTCTGTAACGTTGAACGGCCTGCTCTTGTGAAAACTGTTCTAATGTTCTAATTGTACAACCATCTCTAATCATATTCAAAACATTGAAATTGACCAGTTCATACCTATTAAAATAACTTACTGCTATGATGTTTCATGTAAAAAACAGCAGGCTAATTAATGTTTTTAAAAGTTTGACCTTGATAAGTTTAATGCACAACACTCTCTGTGCATAAACCAGTTTTAATTTAAGGATATTTAGCATTAATTGTTGTATAAATAGAGTGCACACGTGCACACACACACACACACACACACACACACACACACACACATACATACATACATACATACATACATACATACATACATACATATAGTGGTCCCCGGCCGGGCTTGTGCCTCCTCCAGACCGCAAGGGGGCGTCTGTCCTGGTTATGTTGGGGGCCTCGGGTACAGGGCTTGCCCAGCCCTGTAGGGACCCGTGGCCACCGCCAGGCGGCGCCCAGGTGCCTGAGGAACCCTGGAGCCCAGCACTTCCGCCACACCAGGAAGTGCTGGTGGGAAGACGACTGGGGACACCCAGACGGCTTCCGGGTGCGCAGCCGGCACTTCCGCCACACTGGGGTGTGGCTAAAACTGATTGTCGGGAAGCAGCTGGAGCCCATCCGGGTTCCTATAAGAAGGGCCGCCTCCCTCCAGTCATGGTGGATGTCGGGCGGTAGTAGACAGAGCTGGAGAGAGGACTGGAGGCGGCCAGAAGAACGGCACAAGGACTGTGAGGCCTGGACTTTTGGGGGAACGGTGTAGAAGGCACTGGGTAGTGCACTGAAAATATAATTGTAAATATTGTAAATAAAAGTGTGTTGGGTGAACTTACGATGTCTGTCTGTCTGTGTCCAGGCCAGCGTTCACAATATATATATATATATATATATATATATATATATATATATATATATTGTGACAGATTAAGGGTTTCCTCGCACCCTTGTACCCTCAGACCACACGTCAGACACCAGATAAAAGTCCAAATAATTATTTATTATAATAATTATGTGCACAAAGCACGCTCCTCTCCACAATTCTCCAATAATAATCACAAATAACCAATAAACCAATCCTCCACTCCCAGACGCTTAGCCACCCTGCCTCCCAACTCAGCTCACCGTCTGGGAACTCCCACAGTCCTTTTATACTCCCTGACCCGGAGGTGTTCCTGCCTAACAGTCCACAAGTCCTTATTCCTTCCGGGTCAGGGTAAATAGTCCTTTTCTTTTCAACCTTGAAGCCTGTCGCTCTTCCTATGCCGAACTTCCGGGTCATAGGGCACAAAGAACTCTTCGGTCCTCCCTGCAGCTCCCTCTCGTGGCCCCCATGGCATCCAGCAGGGCGGTGCATAAAAACTCCATTGTCCGTGATGCCCTGCTGGTCTTCTGGGAACCTCCATGCTGCAAGGAGGGCTCCACCTGGCGGCTTGGGGGTATTGGCCGGGATAAACAGCCGGCCATCCTCCACAATATATATATAACTGAAAACATGTTTTATATTCTAGTTTCAGTTGACTACCTGTTGAAGCTCATCGAGAGAATGCCAAGAGTGTGCAAAGCAGTAATCAGAGCAAAGGGTGGCTATTTTGAAGAAACTAGAATATAAAACATGTTTTCAGTTATTTCACCTTTTTTTGTTAAGTACATAACTCCACATGTGTTCATTCATAGTTTTGATGCCTTCAGTGAGAACCTACCAATGTAAATGGTCATGAAAATAAAGAAAACACATTGAATGAGGAGGTCTGTCCAAACTTTTAGCCTGTACTGTATATATAAAATGTACACATTCATTTTTTTTGTTTAGCAGTTAATTTTCACTAATTGTTAGCTTTCCATGTATATCTAAATTATCTTCTTTTCTTTCTGCTCAATATGTACTGTACATAAAAGCATACATACCTGCTTTCCCAGCAGTAAGCATGTCCCGTTCTTTATCCTGAAGATAATGAGGAAATACACAATAGTTAAATTATTTTGTTATTTTAAGGTATATTACATTATGTAACATGACAAAAATAAGTCTTCATAGGCAAGAATCTATACTAATAAAAGGCAAAGCCCTCACTGACTGACTGACTGACTCATCACTAATTCTCAACTTCCCATGTAGGTAGAAGACTGAAATTTGGCAGGCTCATTCCTTACAGCTTACTTACAAAAGTTAAGTAGGTTTCATTTCGAAATTCTATATGTAATGGTCATAACTGAATCCTACTTACGTACATATATACGGCCATTGCCTGCAGCTCGGTTGCCGTGTGAGGCAGAGTTGCGTCCCCCATCACCACGCCTCTCACGTAGATGGCTGCCTACCTATATTGCGCCCCCCCCATAACCACGCCTCCCACGTAATTGAGTGTCTGCCCATATAAGGCCTTCTGTCAGCAGCAATCCAATAGACACACTGCCGCTACGAGGCGTTTGTCATGCCCAAGACGAATACGATATTCGCAAGATACAAGTTTAGTGAGAAGACGCAACGTATAAATGAGACTTTTGATCACTTTGAAACGGAGTTAAAATTGCTGGTGAAGGACTGTGCTTATGCAAACGAAGATGAGATGGTCAGGGATAGAATAGTGTTTGGCACAAACTCAGCGAAAGTGCGAGAGAAACTTTTAAGTGCCGGGTCTGAGCTAACATTAAATAAAGCCGTGGACATCGCAAGATCGCATGAGATAGCACAAGCACAGCTGAGAACCTTCGATGCATGTACTCCGGGCAGCTCACGTGAACTGACTGTGAACGCAGTACGCAGACAAAAAGCAAGAGCTCCAAAGAGCGCTGAACAAAAAACGCATTACACAATTGAGAAGGCAGAAAAAGAATATGAAGCGTGTGATGCATACAAGCATATTCATAAGTGCAGCTACTGCGGAAACAAAGCACACAGTGGAAAAAGTCAATGTCCAGTTAAAGGAAGACAGTGTAAAAAATGTGGTAAATTGAACCACTTCGCTAAAGTTTGCAGGACTTGGAAAGTTAAATCCGTGCATGCAGTGTGTGATGTCTCAGATAAAGAGGAAGACGAGCTGTTTATTGATGCAGTAAGAAAGGAACAACCTTCTGAAGCTGAACAAGCCTTTGTAGACATATCAATAGGAAAGCAAGGTTTAAAGCTTAAGTTTAAATTAAGTTCATAGACACGCTACCGCTAAATATTCGCAGGCAAATCCACAAATTAATATCGGGAATGCCTGTTAAACATCTTAGATTCACGAGTACCGATTTGGGTAGTGAACACTTCGATGAATGAAACCTGTTATCTTTACAACGATTGACAAACACGGAATGTAACTTGAACACAACACATCCTCCAAATACGAACCTGATTAAAAAAAATAATGATAATCAAATTCTTGATGACAGCAACACTCATAACAGTCACAAAACAATTACACTGACAATCATGTTACATTATTTGTAAAACGTTTCCTTTTCTTTTTCATTACTTCTTTAACACACTACTTCTCTGCTGCGAAGCGCAGGTATTTTGCTAGTTAATAATAGACAAAATGTAGACATGAAGTGTATAATGTGTGAAGGCTGAAGTCCAAATATCAAATAAATACTTTCACAAAAGGTACAAGTATAACAAAATATATTTTTTTTTTATTCAAGAATATAACTGTAGAAAAAGAAATTGGGTAAGGGTATGACACTGACACAACAGCTCAGTTGGTGCAGCAGTAAGAACTGCTGACTCGTGATCAAGAGGTTGCCAGCACGATTCCGAGCATGACCGTTTTGAGTAGTGAGCTCCTCTTTAGATCTGGATGGTGTATGTCCCCAAAAAAAGAAGTCTGACTGCATTCTCGTACCAGTATGTGAGCAATGACACTTCAGTATGTGAAAAATGGTACAAGAAAACTAAAATACACTTGTACTATAATCATGGTAGCCCTATAAAATGACCTTTTATTGCACATTCTGTTATTAGTTCAAAATAAAACCAACTGATATTACACTTTTTTAGCTAATCATTTAGGAAAATGCACTTCATTCATTCATCATTTTTAAAATAACAAATATATTGTTGTTTGGTGACAGAATACATTGTCAAGGCAGTTCCTATACATGTCTGGAATCTAACATACTGCTCATAATGTTAATTTTTGTATATGTTATCAAAATTATATATGAATCATGAACATGAAACAATTCCAAATCATTTTACAAAGATCAACTGATACCTACACAATACCTAAAATATGTAAGATATAGGTTTTATATCAAATATACTTTCAAGAACATATGTCTTTTCTAAATAAGGATATATGATAAAAACAGTTATCAAAATGTATCAGTGAAGACACCAAACACACATTTTGGATCCCAATAATGATCCAGATATTTATGCTTGTTTTACTCACGAGTTTGTCATTTTAACTGACAAGAGCATGCAGGATAATCTAGAAGGTTAACTTTGATAATACACACCTTCCCAGATTGTACCTCTGCCTGAATTTCCTTTAGGGCAGCCAACTGTTCCTGCAGTGCAAGGATCTCTTCTTTTTTCTTCTTCTCTGCCGCCTGAGTAGCAGTTTTCCTCTGTAACTGTAAGAAATTGCTTTAGAGCCTAGTTGTTTTGGGGCACAACATATAAAGAAGTAACCAGAGAAAGAGATCATATACAGTGGTGTGAAAAACTATTTGCCCCCTTTCTGATTTCTTATTCTTTTGCATGTTTGTCACACAAAATGTTTCTGATCATCAAACACATTTAACCATTAGTCAAATATAACACAAGTAAACACAAAATGCAGTTTTTAAATGATGGTTTTATTATTTAGGGAGAAAAAATCCAAACCTACATGGCCCTGTGTGAAAAAGTAATTGCCCCCTGAACCTAATAACTGGTTGGGCCACCCTTAGCAGCAATAACTGCAATCAAGTGTTTGTGATAACTTGCAATGAGACTTTTACAGCGCTCTGGAGGAATTTTGGCCCACTCATCTTTGCAGAATTGTTGTAATTCAGCTTTATTTGAGGGTTTTCTAACACGAACCGCCTTTTTAAGGTCATGCCATAGCATCTCAATTGGATTCAGGTCAGGACTTTGACTAGGCCACTCCAAAGTCTTCATTTTGTTTTTCTTCAGCCATTCAGAGGTGGATTTGCTGGTGTGTTTTGGGTTATTGTCCTGCTGCAGCACCCAAGATCGCTTCAGCTTGAGTTGAGGAACAGATGGCCGGACATTCTCCTTCAGGATTTTTTGGTAGACAGTAGATTTCATGGTTCCATCTATCACAGCAAGCCTTCCAGGTCCTGAAGCAGCAAAACAACCCCAGACCATCATACTACCACCACCATATTTTACTGTTGGTATGATGTTCTTTTTCTGAAATGCTGTGTTCCTTTTACGCCAGATGTAACGGGACATTTGCCTTCCAAAAAGTTCAACTTTTGTCTCATCAGTCCACAAGGTATTTTCCCAAATGTCTTGGCAATCATTGAGAGGTTTCTTAGCAAAATTGAGACAAGCCCTAATGTTCTTTTTGCTTAACAGTGGTTTGCGTCTTGGAAATCTTCCATGCAGGCCGTTTTTGCCCAGTCTCTTTCTTATGGTGGAGTTGTGAACACTGACCTTAATTGAGGCAAGTGAGGCCTGCAGTTCTTTAGACGTTGTCCTGGGGTCTTTTGTGACCTCTCGGATGAGTCGTCTATGTGCTCTTGGGGTAATTTTGGTCGGCCGGCCACTCCTGGAAAGGTTCACCACTGTTCCATGTTTTTGCCATTTGTGGATAATGGCTCTCACTGTGGTTTGCTGGAGTCCCAAAGCTTTAGAAATGGCTTTATAACCTTTACCAGACTGATAGATCTCAATTACTTCTGTTCTCATTTGTTCCTGAATTTCTTTGGATCTTGGCATGATGTTTTGAGGTGCTTTTGGTCTACTTCTCTGTGTCAGGCAGCTCCTATTTGAGTGATTTCTTGATTGAAACAGGTGTGGCAGTAATCAGGCCTGGGGGTGGCTACGGAAATTGAACTCAGGTGTGATACACCACAGTTAGGTTATTTTTTAACAAGAGGGCAATTACTTTTTCACACAGGGCCATGTAAGTTTGGATTTTTTCTCCCTAAATAATAAAAACCATCATTTAAAACTGCATTTTGTGTTTACTTGTGTTATATTTGACTAATGGTTAAATGTGTTTGATGATCAGAAACATTTTGTGTGACAAACATGCAAAATAATAAGAAATCAGGAAGGGGGCAAATAGTTTTTCACACCAGCTCATATCTTGTTAACTGTTCATTACTGACCAACTTGCATGCAATCATAATTCACTATCTCTCGTATAATCTCACACTTTCTTAGCTTTCTGTGTGATTACTCTTACTCAAACTTTTTAAGCATTTGGTCTCCCAGCCTTAATTGGCTCTGCTGGTATTTGTATATAAAAAATATTTGTGCCCCTTTCCAGCTCTGAGGACAATACATACTAATAAATATAATATCATTAGAATAAAATACAAATAATACCAGTGATGTTGCTGCATTGGGGGCCACTATGGCAAAGGGCAAAGCCACAACAGATGTTGTGCAAACCATAATATGCTACCCTCTGTAGTTTAACTAATTATTGAAACATTTTAACAACCCTCAACTTTGTCTTCTTAGGGATTTTTTCCAATTGACCTCCATATGCTCAATGATATCTATTATCAATAGAAGCACTGCTCTTCGTATTATGTGAAATTGTCCATGTGTTGGGTACTGCATGCTTATTTCCATCTAAAATGGGCATGCTCTACTAGCCCTGCAGTATTCAAGGTTTACTCATTAGCGTGTGTGTGCACGTGTGCAACATGGAATTTCTAGCTTAGCATTAAGGTTTAAAAGCCATAGCTCCCTAATACTCTGTGCTAAAGTGAAGATGTCTGTGGTCCTAAATCCTCCATTTGAACTTCCTGTTGGACTTTTCATAAGAAAAGTCTATGCAGCACAAATTGTAAAAAACTTATGAAAAGCCCACTGCCATTTCTTGATGTAAAGGACGTGACACTAATTTGAAAGGAAAAGTGAAAGAACAGAAAGCAGATCAATATCAAAAATACATAAAGCGTGAGGCAGAATAGGATTTTGATCTTCATTTTACCCACTAGTAAGCCAGAATGCCTGATGGTGCTAAATTTCAAAAATCTTTGTCTTCATCCAATTTTATGGAAAAAAGGCAGCAGTATGACAGAGTCCTGGTGCAGAAAGAACAAGTATGTAGAAAATAATTTTTTCAGTTGTTTGCTGGCCTTCATTAGTTGGTGTGGCTTGTTCTTATTCTAATCAAAGCCATTTTTTCTAGACTTGTTCCTACCCCATAAATTGTCCGACTGTCATTTGGTTTTTGCCTTTTGTTCAATATACAAACTGACTGTGAACTTTGAAAGTTTTTTTGCTACAGTATACGAGGACGGAAACCCCAACTCTTCATACTTTCACGTGTGTTTTCTTTACAGTGGTGTAGTAGGTAGGATCCAAAAGCCTGAAGAATATTGGAAGGGCAGGATCTGAATGCAGTCTTGAAGACCATGATGACTGAGCTCCTCAATCTGAAGCTGGAGAAAGCTGCTACAAAAGCAGAGCTGGCGGAGACCAAGACACGGCTGGCAAGGTAGTGGAGAGCTTTAAATGTTAAGAGCAGCATTTTGTATTGTATTCTGTAGTTAACAGGGAGCCAGTAAAGTGGAGAGAAAATAGGTGTAATATGTTCAGTGGATTTAGAACAGGTTATTATCCTGGTAGCAAAATTTTGAAGAAGTTGTAAGCAATGGATAAGTTTTTGTAGGATGCCAGATAGAATAATAGCATTACAGTAATCTAAACGTGAGGTGACTAGGGCATTAACCAATACTTCAATACTGTGTTGCATAAGTTTGGGGATGGAAGAATGCAATCCGAGAAATATTACTTATATGGGAGGAAAAAGAAAGTACTATCTTAAATGATGCCCAGGCTCTTAACTTTGGAGGAGATGTTTGTGTTAATATTGTTAATTAAAATAGAAGAATGGTTCACCCTAGCAAGTATAAATTTAGAGCCAATGAGGAGCACCTCAGTTTTATTGCTGTTTAGTTGGAGAAAATTGTGAGTCATCCATGTCTTTATGTCTTGGAGACATACCATTAGAGCATTTGGAGGGAAAACAGAAGTGGATTTAGTGGATAGATATAGCTGTGTGTCATCAGCATAAGAATGAAATTTAATACCATGGTGCCGGAAGATATTGGGAAGATATAAATGAGAAAAAAAGTGGCTCTAAAACAGAACCCTGAGGAACTCCCTGAGTAACAACTGCGTTCTCAGATTTAAAGCCCTTTATTATTTGAACAAATTGCTTCCTATCAATGAGGTAGGAAGAAAACCACTGGAGGACAAGGCCACAGACTCCAAAACTAGCTAGTCGTTTCAAAAGTATCTGATGGGATATGGTGTCAAATGCGGAGCTGTGGTCAAGAAGCACAAGAATTGATAAAAGTCCCATGTCAGCTGCCCAGAGAAGATCATTTGTGATTTTGACCAGGGCAGTTTCTGTGCTGTGTTTAGGACGAAACCCAGATTGAAACTGTTCAAAAAGGTTATTTTTTGAAAGATGGGACTGGAGTTGGAAGGCAACTATCTTTTCGAGAACTTTAGACATAAATGCAACATTTGAAATATGCCGATAATTGTTAAGGATACTTGGGTCTAAAACAGGTTTATTCAGAATTGGAGTAACTGAGGCTGTTTTTAGTGAGTGGGTGACCATGCCTGTAGTAAGGGAAGAGTTATCATGGGGGAAATATGCGACAGGCAGGACTTAACAAAGCTTGTAGGTATTGGATCTAATTGGCATGTGGAAGAATTAGATTTTGTTCTAAGCTCCGAGATATTATTTTCAGCTGGTAAACTGAAATATGCGAATAGGGTAGTTGGTAAGTGAATATGGGTGATAGTGGAGAGTATGTTATTTTATGTAGAAGTAGAGGAAGCAAGTTGCTGGTGGATTTTTTCAATTTTTGATTTGAAGAAATCCAAAAAAGTGCAGCAGTATTTAACAGAGAGGTTATGGTAGGCAACATTTTCTGGTGGTATAATTAGCCTTTTCATTGTAGAAAAAAGAGCTCTAGTATTTTTCCCACCTGTTTTCATAATGTTAGAATAGTATACAGTTTTGGCAGAAGAGATCATTTTTGTATTTTAACATATGATTTGAGTACATTTACTTGTGTACAACAAGACCCGTCTTTTTAGCTAGGTGCTCCAACTGTCGGCCCGTGGCTTTGAGCTGACGTAAACCAGGGAGTAGTGCTAATAAATGAAACAGTCCGTGTTTTTAAGGGAGCTAGTGTATCAAAGGCAGAAGACAGAGCAGCATTGTAATAGTCTACTAATTCTGATGGTGTGGTAACAGAAGGAGAAACAGGCTGGGATTGCAATAAATCTATAAGGGTCTCTGGGTTTACATGCTTGACATTACAAAATGAAATTACACGCTGAACCTTTGATTTACTGAGAGGTAAGCTAACATCAAATGTGATCATTTTGTGATCTGAGATAGGTAATTCAGTAGGAATAAGATTGTGATATGTGATACCAGAGCAGCAAATCCTTGTTGAGTCGAAAAGTTGACATATTGAATTAAATTAAAACAGTCAAGGATTTCACTAAAATCATTTGTCAGTGCATCAGCTGGCATGTCAAAGTGTATTTTAAAATCACCCATGAGGATGACATTAGTAGACATTGCACACGAAGTTGTTAAAACAGTAAAAATTCTGTAATAAAAACACTTGATAGTTTAGGAGCTCTATATAAAACAGCAATTATAATAGGTGAAGGTCCGCAGAGTTTGAAATCTAACAGTTCAAAGGATGGATACGCTGGAAGAAGTATCAGTAATAATTTTAGGTCTTTGCAGTATATCATTTCGAGATCACCTCCCCTTCCCGAAGAATGGGATTTGGAGATGCAGACAAATTCTGGAGGGAGCGCTTGATTTAAATGAAAATAATCACCCGGTTGCTGCCAAGTCTCCATAAGACATAAACAGTCCATCTTAGTGTCTATGATAAAATCACCAATCAGCAGATATTTGTTATAGATAGATCGAGTATTAAATAATTCAAACTTCAAAGCGTCTATGGACGTATATTCCGGTGATTTTACCAAAGGAATCAGCACTTTATGATTAGCACATCGCTCAAAAATACATGGACAAGTGCGTCCTTCAGACCGAAGTGAAGGAATAGACCTGCTGCTACTCCCGCCGAGGCAAAAACGACGACGAGAGCCTTGGTGAACATACTTTGGTCGTTGGAGAATGCCAAGGTGCAGCAGGAGATCAGCAGGCAATTCAGTTTGTCGAAGTCGATATAATTCATCTGGTGAATATTTTAGTTTTGAAGATGTGACTGTATTAAATAGCAAAGTAAACATAATAATCCATGACAACCAATTGAGGTTTATCATAGTAGCTTTCCAGAAATCACCCAAGCAAATTCCCGATTGGAAGCAAAGCAATGTACCCCTTGTGTACCTACTCGGCCCAATTAAAATAACACGTAAGCCAGTAGACCGTCACCATTGGGGTTTCCGCAAGTACTCAGCAATTGACAAGGGGCAGTTTCAACCACCTATTCATCAAAGCTAGTTACTTGAGCAGAGAATCAGTGAGAAAGTTTCCACTTACCCATACAGGTTGCAGCCAGCAAAGAATAGTTCTACGAGGGCTCGTGTTAAGGCCGAAAGAGGCAAGGGACGCAAATGCGTGTTATCAGTTTTTAATCCAATGCAAATGCGAAGCAAGATCCGACGCAAAAGGTAAAAAACAACTAGTAAAAGTACACATAAGAGAGCACCACCAAGCAGCGGATGAGAGAAACGCCAGCGTTCACTTTCGCTTCCGGCCCGTAATACTGGCGCCGTATTTGAAGGGCCCTGCACAGTGGGCTTATCATGACCTCCCCGAGGAGGAAGCTGCCAACTACAACCTCCTGAGGGCCGAGATATTCAAGCACTATGGCGTGACCTCAGGCCAGCAGGCGAGGGAGTGGCAGCATTGGAAGTTTGACTCTGAGTGCCCAGCCAGAGCCCAGACGTTCGAGCTTTGGGGCAAGCTGGGGCGCTGGCTATGGCTAGACGTCACCCAGGCACGCCAGGTGGTGGAGCAGGTGGCCTGTGAGAGGCTCGTGAATGCCATGCCAGACTACCTTGCCCAGCAGGTCCACCGGCATCCTTACAAGGACATGAACAGCATTCTGGAGGTCTTGTACCGAGCCGGAGGTTCGGAGAGGTCCGCTCACAGGGTCCAACAGGGATGAGTTGCTACACCTGAGCCCACCTGTCACGCTGCAGAAGCTCCAGTCAGGCATAAAGAGAAGGTGCTCAGTCCGCCGCGCTGTTTCAAGTGCAGGGAGCTGGGACATATTCTCACCACCTGTCCGCTGAACGCCGAGCCGACGGACTGCACTGGGTCAGAGGAGAGAGGTATTGTGCTCTGTCAAATCCCTTGGCTGTTCCAAACACGGGAGTGGTACTGGTAAATGGGCACTCGGTCATGGCATTATTTGAGTGCGGGAGCAACATCGCTATTGTTGTCCGCCGTTATATTCTACCACAACAGTGGTTAACTCAAAAAATGAGTATGACATGTGTACATGGCTATATAGGTCCGCGAAATGCTTCATAACCTGGAAGGGTGACCCAAAACAACTGCTCGTTGCTGTACTGCCCGAGCCCCCCTTCATGGTTATATTGGGACAAGACTGGTCGGAAAACAAAAGCGGCAGGGTAGCAACCACTCCTAGAAACAGGTTGGGTGTGATGGCGGACAGGCAAGAAACCGTCCCAGCTACTCCCATGTTGTGCTCTTCGGCGACTGTTAATGACTTGGATGGCCGAGGGGGATTCTACAGTTGACGGACCTCGATCCGGAAGTACAAACAGATGAGGATCTGGGCTGGATGACCTCTAACCTGGTCTCCCCACCAGATCCGCTCACTGGCCTGAACTTTCAGTTTCGGTCTACGCCGGCTTCATTTAAAAGAGAACAGCGGAATGATGATTCCTTGAAGTTTGCCAGAAATGCCATTATTTCCGTCAATGGGCCATCACTGGAAGATTCTCCACCACCGGGATCATACTTTGTCCTTCAAAATGATCTGTTGTAACGAGTAGCAGAACATGAAGGCGAGGTCAGGAAGTTGTTGTTGGTTCGGCAGACCTACTGATGGGAGGTCTGCGAACTAGCGCACGCCCACCTCTTAGGCACCCATCTCGGGGCTAAAAAAACATTAGTGACAGTGAAACTTCGCTTTTATTGGCCCGGAATCAATGAGGAGGTCTGACGTTTCTGTCAGTCCTTCCCGGAGTGTCAACTACATCAGATTCCCAGGAGGGACAGTGCTCCTCTACAGTAGTTCCGATTCCCCTCATTGATGTGCCCTTTGAAAGATCAGTATCAATCTTGTAGGACCCTTGGAGCCTTTGATGCAAGGCCATAAATACATATTGATTATGGTCGATTACGCGACTCGATACCTGGAGGCGGTTCCCCTGCAAACCGCTAATACTAAAAATATCACACGGGAATTGGTAGGACTTTTTTCCCAGAGTGGGTATATCCAAAGAAGTCCTTACGGACCAGGGTACGTCCTTTGCTTCGGATACGTTCAGGGAGGTTGCCAAGTTACTCCGTATTAAGCATCTTAAAACATCTGTTTAACACCCACAGACAGACAGGTTTGTCGAAAGGTTCAACCAAACCCTTAAACAGATGCTCCACAAGGAGGTCAGCGCGGATGGTAGGAACTGGGATCAACTCTTGCCTCTTATACTTTTTGCATATCGGGAGGTGCCGCAAGCCTCCATGGGGTTTTCCCCTTTTGAACTCTTATATGGACGCCAACCCCTAGGTATTTTGGACATTCTAAAAGAAGGTTGGGAGGGGGAGGCACTCCTTTCCACCAACATTTTGGAATATATTGTGCATTTACACAATAGATTGGTGAAAATCCGACCTCTGCTAAAAGAGCACATGTTGAAAGTTGAAGCAGCGCAGGTGTGAAATTATAACAGAAACACCTCCCTGCGGGAATTCCAGCCGGGGGTGCTCGTGCCTACTTCCCACTCTAAATTGTTGGCTCACTGGCAGAGCCCACACGAGGTTAAAGAGAGAAAAGGGGTTATCGATTATTTGGTAAAACAATCGACCTGTCGACCAAGCGAGGGGGTATATCATGTCAACTTACTGAAGCCGTGGAGGGACAGGGAAGACCGCCCCCCCACCGGCCCAGCCCTCTCCCTGTTCTTGGAAAAATCAGTCCTTAACCTCTGCCCCAATTTGACTTCCCACCAGCAACAGGAGCTGGAAACTGCAATCCTGTCTGTTCCGGAAATGGTCAGCGAAGCACCTGGCTGCACCTCGCTGATTCAGTATGACATCGTGACGGACCCTGGGGTGATAGTCAGGGAATGGCCCTATCACCTTCCAGAGGCAAAATGTGTGGAGGTAGAGTTAGAAGTACAACGCATGTTAGACATGGATTTAGTATTTAGGCTACCTGGTGGGAGGCAGACAACTGAAGCCATAGTGTTCAAAAATGAAAGACATCCTTGAATGGCCCCGACTGATAACCAAGAGGCAAGTGTAAGCTTTCTTAAGACTAGCGAGCTACTAGTGCCGATTTGTAACTCGGTTTTCTGAGAGAGCTGCCCCCTTGACAAATCTGACAAAGAAAAGGGCCCCTTTTCATGTGTTGTGGGATGAATTTTTCTCTTCCTTTTCTTCTCCAGACCGTTGCTTTGGACACACGTCTAGACGCCATGCTGAGCCAAAGCATCAATGGTGTTGAACACCTCGTGATTTACCTGAGCCGAAAACTGTTGAACCAGGAGACAAGGTATGCAGCAGTGAAGCGGGAGGTTCTGGACTGTTGGGGTACGAGTTCACCCTGGGGACAGACCATGCTGCCCAACAGTGGATGGCTTTCCATAAGGAATCGAACCCTTGAATCACCAGGTCATTTTTAGGCCTGCAGCTGTATAAGTTCACCGTCACTTATCGCCGGGGTAACCTCCATGTTAATGGTCTCTCTCGGGTTCATGACCTCTTGATGGGTCTGGGATGGGCGTCATGTCACACACAAGCGCATGGGGAGAGGCTTAAGGACCCGATGTGCACCGCGAAACCTCGTGCCAAGGGACAACGACGGGGTACTAACCTTTTTTTTTTTGTTCCCACAGGAAAAATGAAGCAGCACCACTCAAGACACTTCTCGGTTCCCTCCTTCTCCCTGGTCCCCATCTGATGACATCACTACCATCATCTACCACTGCAGCTCCTTTCCAGCATTCCATGTCCACTGCCATTCCCACCCCATAAACCGTCCGACTGTCATTTGGTTTTTGTCTTTTGTTCAATGTACAAACTGACCGTGAACTTTGAAAGTTTTTTTGCTACAGTATATGGGGACAGAAACCCCAACTCTTCATACTTTCTTGTGTGTTTTCTTTACACCTTTAAATATATACTTTTGTATTTTGTTAGATAATGACGATGTCAGAGGGTATCACAATAATTTGATGCTAGTTGAGACCAGGTATTAGGATCCTATTGTTTGACTGATTTTTTTTTGTGATACGAAAGGTACATGAAATTGCACATCTCACTTGTCATTTAGTAAAAAAAGGGACTGATATTATTACTATTTAGTTATGTTAACATTAGCAAAGTCTGAACACATGAAGGAAAATTCTGGTATTGCTCTATTCCAAACATAACAGTGAATAACAATATAATATAAAAGTAGGACTGGAGGTCTTTTCTCTTTTATATTTGTGTTATATATTTTGTGACATATTTTTTGGGTACATTTTTGTTTATGTTAATCATACTTAAGCTGATTTTAACCCATTTTATATGTTCCTAGGGTTATGTATCAGCACTGATATCCCAATTTGATTGAGTTTTACACTGTTCCAATTTGATTTGATATAGATTTTATCTTGATTGAATTAGTATGCACTAATATATTCAAAGTGTTGACTTTTTTAGAAATGACTTATCCATGTATAAAGAACATTAATATAATGTGACAAATTTCAGTAATACTTTATTTGAAGGGTGTCTACATAGTGAGTTTATAACATGGAATGACATTCAAGAAAAAAATACTTGATCTATACTAATAAAAGGCAAAGCCCTCACTGACTGACTGACTGACTCACTCACTCACTCATCACTAATTCTCCAACTTCCTGGATAGGTAGAAGGCTGAAATTTGGCAGGCTTATTCCTTACAGCTTACTTACAAAAGTTGGGCAGGTTTCATTTAGAAATTCTACACGTAATGGTCATAACTGGAACCTACTTTTCTCCATATACTGTAATGGACGTGGGGGGCGGAGTTGCGTGTCAAATCATCACGCCTCTCACGTAATCACGTGAACTGACTGTGAACGCAGTATGTACAAAACAACGAAGAGCTCCAAAGAGCGCTGAAGAAAAATGCATACAAGCTTATTCATAAGTGCAGCTACTGCGGAAACAAAGCACGGTGTAAACCGTAAGTTTAAATTAACTTTATGGACATGCTCCCGCTGCCATTTGTCATGCCTTCGTCGAATACTTTATTCGCAAGATACAAGTCTAATGAGAAGACACGAGGTATAAACAAGACTTTGGATCACTTTGTAACGGAGTTAAATTGCTGTAGCAAGAAACTTTTAAGTGCCAGGTCTTAGCTAACATTAAATATAGCCGTGGACATCGCAACATCACACAAGAGAGCAGCTCACGTGAACTGACTGAACGCAGTACAAGTGATCACTTCCATGCATCAAACCTGTTCAAAAAACGCATTACACAATTGACAAGGTAGGAAAAGAATATGCTCCGAGCTGAGCTCCACAGCTAACGCAGTCTTACGGAAGCAACTTCGTCACGCTGTAACCAAATACTCACAGAAAAATCCACAAGTTAATACACACGCTGTCTCTAGAGTTTCTCCACACTCAATGTATTCCTCGCATCCCCGTTATACCCTCTGATCTCCCATTTTAATTCAAATGCCTCCAATTTCCAGTAAGGCTCTGCTTCGCGATGACAAGTAATAAGTCTCAGGGACAGACCCTACAAAAGGTTGCCATTAATTTCTGGCAAGATTGCTTTTCTCCTGGACAACTATACGTTGCATTCTCAAGAGTGAGCTCGTAAAGCTTCGTCATATTACAACCGGAGTGCTGAACTGACAAAGTGCTATATAAAGAGAACTATAACAATCGTAATAAACGAACAATAAAATAGCGGAAAACCCGTGGATTAAATTAAAAGGCATCTTCCTTGGCGAAGCAAGGAAAAAGTTTGGCCTTATATGTCGTTCATTTATAAAACAGCGGAGAAGCTGTGTAAAGGCTGCTACACAAAAAACCAGCGGAACGCCTTATATGAACAGGCAGACAGCTAAAGAAGGAAATCAATAAATATCTATAATCGTAATAAACAAACAAAAAATAGGGTACAAGCCGCGGATTAAATAAAGGAAATGGGTACCTGAACAGTAAAGTAAGTCCCAAATAGCTACACAATAACTATAGCAATCGTAATAAACGAACAATAAAACAGTACAGAACCGCGAAGCAAGGAGAAACGATGGCCTTATATGGCGTTCGTTTATAAAGCAGTGGAGAAGCTGTGTGAAGACAGCTACACAAAAAAACAGCAGAGTGCCACACTCTGAATGTATTCCTCGCATCACCGTTATACCCTCTGATCTCCCATTTCAATTCAAATGCCTCAAATTTCCAGTAAGGCTCTGCTTCGCGATGACAATTAATAAGTCTCAGGGACAGACCCTACAAAAGGTTGCCATTGATTTGAGGCAACATTGCTTTTCTCCTGGACAACTATACGTTGCATTCTCAAGAGTAAGCTCTCTTTCTTTTCTTCTTAATAAAAATTTAACAGCAGTACTTCGTTGCTGCGAAGCGCGGGGATTTTGCCATATACAGTGTATATTATATATATATATATATATGTATGTATATGTATACAGTGGTGTGAAAAACTATTTGCCCCCTTTCTGATTTCTTATTCTTTTGCATGTTTGTCACACAAAATGTTTCTGATCATCAAACACATTTAACCATTAGTCAAATATAACACAAGTAAACACAAAATGCAGTTTTTAAATGATGGTTTTATTATTTAGGGAGAAAAAATCCAAACCTACATGGCCCTGTGTGAAAAAGTAATTGCCCCCTGAACCTAATAACTGGTTGGGCCACCCTTAGCAGCAATAACTGCAATCAAGTGTTTGTGATAACTTGCAATGAGACTTTTACAGCGCTCTGGAGGAATTTTGGCCTACTCATCTTTGCAGAATTGTTGTAATTCAGCTTTATTTGAGAGTTTTCTAGCATGAACCGCCTTTTTAAGGTCATGCCATAGCATCTCAATTGGATTCAGGTCAGGACTTTGATTAGGCCACTCCAAAGTCTTCATTTTGTTTTTCTTCAGCCATTCAGAGGTGGATTTGCTGGTGTGTTTTGGGTCATTGTCCTGTTGCAGCACCCAAGATCGCATCAGCTTGAGTTGAGGAACAGATGGCCGGACATTCTCCTTCAGGATTTTTTGGTAGACAGTAGAATTCATGGTTCCATCTATCACAGAAAGCCTTCCAGGTCCTGAAGCAGCAAAACAACCCCAGACCATCACACTACCACCACCATATTTTACTGTTGGTATGATGTTCTTTTCCTGAAATGCTGTGTTCCTTTTACGCCAGATGTAACGGGACATTTGCCTTCCAAAAGTTCAACTTTTGTCTCATCAGTCCACAAGGTATTTTCCCAAATGTCTTGGCAATCATTGAGATGTTTCTTAGCAAAATTGAGACAAGCCTTAATGTTATTTTTGCTTAACAGTGGTTTGCGTCTTGGAAATCTGCCATGCAGGCCCTTTTTGCCCAGTCTCTTTCTTATGGTGGAGTCGTGAACACTGACCTTAATTGAGGCAAGTGAGGCCTGCAGTTCTTTAGACGTTGTCCTGGGGTCTTTTGTGACCTCTCGGATGAGTCATCTCTGCGCTCTTGGGGTAATTTTGGTCGGCCATCCACTCCTGGGAAGGTTCATCACTGTTCCATGTTTTTGCCATTTGTGGATAATGGCTCTCACTGTGGTTCGCTGGAGTCCCAAAGCTTTAGAAATGGCTTTATAACCTTTACCAGACTGATAGATCTCAATTACTTCTGTTCTCATTTGTTCCTGAATTTCTTTGGATCTTGGCATGATGTTTTGAGGTGCTTTTGGTCTACTTCTCTGTGTCAGGCAGCTCCTATTTGAGTGATTTCTTGATTGAAACAGGTGTGGCAGTAATCAGGCCTGGGGGTGGCTGGAAATTGAACTCAGGTGTGATACACCACAGTTAGGTTAATTTTTAACAAGGGGGCAATTACTTTTTCACACAGGGCCATGTAGGTTTGGATTTTTTTTTGCCCTAAATAATAAAAACCATCATTTAAAAACTGCATTTTGTGTTTACTTGTGTTATATTTTACTAATGGTTAAATGTGTTTGATGATCAGAAACATTTTTTGTGACAAACATGCAAAAGAATAAGAAATCAGGAAGGGGGCAAATAGTTTTTCACACCACTTTATATATATATGTGTGGATATGTATATATATATATGTGTGTATATATGTAGATGTGTATATATATATATATATATGTATATATATATATATATATATATATATATATATATATATATATATATATATATATATATATATATATATATATATATATGTATGTGTATGTGTGTTGTGAATGCTGGCCCGGACACAGACAGACGGACATCGTTGGCTCCACCACACAATGTTTATTTACACTAATATTTACAATTTACGTGTACAACAAACTCCAGTGCCTCCAGCACCGATCCCCCTCAATCCAGGCGACACAGTCCTTCATGCCTCTCTCTTGGCCGCCTACAGTCCTCTCTTCAGCTCTGTCCACTTCCACCCGACTTCCACTCTCGACTGAAAGGAGGTGGCCCCTTAAATAGGAACCCGGATGGGCTCCAGCTGCTCCCCGGCACTCCTCCGCAGACACGCCCCAGTGTGGCCGAAGTGCGGCTGCGCACCCGGAAGCCGTCCGGGTGTCCCCTATCATCTTCCCCCCAGCACTTCCTGGTGTGGCGGAAGTGCTGGGCTCCAGGGTTGTTCAGGCACCGGGGCACCGCCTGGCGGTGGCCACGAGTCCCTACAGGGCTGGGCTTCCAAGCCCTTTACCCTTGCCCCCCAACATAACCAGGGCGGACGCCCCCTCGCGGTCTGGAGGAGGTACAAGCCCTCCTCCGGTCCTCCTGGGCGTCCCGGCCTATGCCACAGTGTATATATATGTATATTTATCTGTATGTATGTATGTGTATATGTGTATATATATATATATATATATATATGTATATATATATATATATATATATATATATAGATATGTGTATATGTAGATATGTACATATGTATATGTATATATGTTTATATGTGTGTGTGTCTGTGTATATATATATATATATATATATGTATATAATATATATATATATATCAATCAATCAATCAATCAATCAATCAAGATTTATTTATATAGCACATATTCATACAAAAAAATGTAGCTCAAAGTGTTTTACAAAATGAATATATATATATATATATATGAATGACAGCAACACTCATAACAGTTACAATTACATTGACAATCATATTACGTTATTTTTAAAATGTTTCCTTTTCTTTTTCTTAACTTCTTTAACACACTACTTCTCCGCTGCGAAGCGCGGGTATTTTGCTAGTTAGTAATAAACAGTTAACATCAGTATTGGAAGATGTGGAGCAAAATATCATTGCTCTTTAACACTAGAATTACCAGAGCATACAAAAAAATCACAGATTCAGCCCGCCTTAAAATGCTTCGCACTTCTCCGTCAGCCTCTTTTGTCCTTTAAATGTGTTGAAAAGCAGAAAACGGCAAGCAGCCTGCTATCACATCCTCCACACCGCACAGTTTTCTCAGCTCAAATATTGCTTCTTAAATAATAAATGCTATTCAATAACCTATTGTGTGTTATGTGAATCTCCATATAGACACCCTTTAAACTAAACTATTAGCAAAACACATTTCCTTAATGGAAACTTAAAATTATCTTGGGTTAGTCAAAATTAAAGATATACAAAATATGTGTGTTTGTGGAAATGGTGAACCAAGCCTTGTTTCAGATAGGTACATTACAACAAATTAAACAATATGACAGGCTGCAATTATGAGAAGCATTTTATTTTCTTTAATACCATTATAGATACATATTTTTGTACATACTTTATTAGTATGTATTTTAGGGAAGTATTATTTATTTAAGCATATTTATGATCACTGAGCAATAAGCCTGGAGAATTTACATTTTTTTAAAGTAATTTCCTTCAGGATTAAAATCATTTTTCTAATTCTAATTCTGAGAAATGAACAGCTAACACCTGTGATATATAGTTTAACTAGCAAAATACCCGCGCTTCGCAGCGGAGAAGTAGTGTGTTAAAGGATCAATGAAAAAGAAAAGGAAACATTTTGATTTTAACGTAACATGATTGTCAATGTAATTGTTTTGTCACTGTTGTGAGTGATGAGTGTTGTTGTCATATATATATATATATATATATATTTACACACACACACATAAACATATATATATACACTAGCAAAATACCCGCGCTTCGCAGCGGAGAAGTAGTGTGTTAAAGAAGCAATGAAAAGAAAAGGAAACATTTTGAAAATAACGTAACATGATTGTCAATGTAATTGTTTTGTCACTGTTGTGAGTGATGAGTGTTGTTGTCATATATATATATATATATATATATATATATATATTTACACACACATATAAACATATATATATACATATCTATACATATACACATATATATATACATATATATATCTACATATATACACATACATATACACACACACATAAATACATACACACACAAATACATATATATATATATACATACACACACACATATATAAACATATATATACATATACATACATATCTACATATATACACACACAGCTATTTCAGATCAGTGCAATACGCTGCTTGTTAAAACGGATAACTCCGCTCTTACGTGCAAGTCTGCGTGGATATTATGAACTATCGTATTTGTTCAAGTTCTATTTAAATTTTAAATAGAAGGAATTTTTATTTAGTCGACAGAAATATCTTTGGTAGGAATGGTAAAAACAGACAGGAATATTATTCGTGAATAAATCAACTCAAACCTTAAACAACTTATAATATTTTGCTCTCCATAAAAATTTATCCTGTCTAAATTATACAAGTTAGAAATAAAGTAAACGTTAAAAGAACAAACATTCACATTTCTTTACTCTTATGTAATTTTATATAAAAAATAAACTTAGATTTTAAATATCCCAAAAGATTTTGCTCTCCATAAAAATATATCCTGTCAAAATGATACAAATTCAAATATGAACATGCTGCATAACAAAACCTAGAAATATAAATGAAATGTGTTCTTTTCAGCAATAACAAATCAAATCATTCAGTTTTCTTTGCTCATATGTCATTTTAGAGCTGGACGCCTGGCATCTTTTTTTGGCCACAGGTTCGTTTATGTTTGGTGTGAGGTTCTGTGTTGTGGAGATTCTCAGGATGGATTGCAGGTGCTCATCAGTGAGGCGACTCCTGTGTGCTGTTTTGTTAGTCTTTATCACTGCTTCTCACACAGATATGTGCTACCAAACATGCATAAGGTTCGAGCCGCATGTAGACGGACTTTTTTTGTTCTTCGAAGTCACCAAAGCGCCGTGCAAACTCAGTGCGCTCAGTTTATCAGCAAAGTGCGTATTTTGGGAACACCGTAGTGACGACTTGGTTTAACATTACTTGGCAACAGGGAAAGTGAGGCAAGGTGCACTGGTGCATTTGTGTCTCCCATAAAAGCAGCTTCACTTGAAATCACTTTGTGATTGTGCACGGGTTAAAGCGTCCGCTGAAGTGTCAGATTCTTATTTAATTATGCTGCTTTCTGTATCTTCTGCATTGCATTCAGGTTAACCTGATGTTTTGTCTCATAGTGCCGTCTTAGATTAAATTCTGTAATTACAGCCACATTAGCTCCACAAATGAGACACACGGGTTTAGTAAACATATACTCAGCCTCCCATCGGTTTTTAAAGGCTCTATTTTCAGAATCAACTTTTCTCTTCAGCATCGTGTGAGCTAGCTTCGCAATAACTTGATTAACTCGGTAAGTGTTAGGCAAGGCAGCTGAAGCGCTGCATTATGGGATCTGTAGTTTATTGTGTTACCAGCGCTTCATATACCCGGGCTTTAATAACAATAATACAGTATATAAAATGATCTCGGGCGGATATAATTACACGCCGGGCGGATGTGGCCCGCGCCCTTGAGTTTGACACATATGGACTAAATAGAACTTGAAAAGATATATTTTTCAAATGTGATCGCGCAATTCAGATAGAGTTGACGCACTACAGCCTGCATGCCTCAATAAGTCATCCTCCCCTCGCTCTTACTTTTTTACCGTTCATCTAATGAATACACTGAGTATGGCTTTACCAAAACAATCATTGATGGCGAATAAAGTATCCATTATTCGAGTATGTAGATCGGGTTATATATATATATATATATATATATATATATATATATATATATATATATATATATATATATATATATATATATACCAGCGTATCGCAGCGAGAAGTAGTGTGTTAAAAAGCTATGAAAAGAAAAGGGAACATTTTAAAAATAACGTAACATGACTGTCAATATACAGTATTTGTTTTGTGAGTGTTACTGAGTGTTGCTGTCATCAAGGATTTGATTATCATTATTTCTTTCAATCAGGTTCGTATTTGTAGGATGTGTTGTGTTCAAGTTACATTCCGTGTTTGTCAATCGTTGTAAAGATGACAGGTTTCATTCATCGATTCGTTTCTTACTGCATCAATAAACAGCTCGTCTTCTTCTTTATCTGAGACCTGACACACTGCATGCACGGGTTTTTTACACTGTCTTCCTTTAGCGGGACATTGACTTTTTCCAACGTGTGCTTTGTTTTGGATTTATGAATATGCTTGTATGTATCAAGCGCTTCATATTTTTGCTGCCTTTTCAATTGTGTAATTCGGTTTTTGTTCAGCGCTCTTTGGAACTGTTGCTTTTTATCTGTGCACTGCGTCAGTTCACGTGAGCCACTCGGTGTACATGCATCGAAGTTTCCCAGCTGTGCTGGTGCCATCTCGTGCTATGTCCATGGCTGTATTTAATGTTACCTTAGTCCTGGCACTTAAAACTTTCTCTCGCAGTTTCGCTGAGTTTGTACCAAACACCACCCTGACCATCTCATCTTCCTCTGCATAAGCACAGTCCTTAACCCGTGAATATTTAGTGGAGTTTGCTATTGGATTGCCGCTGACGGACGGCCTTATATGGGCAGGCACTAAATTACAAACGCCAGCGCAGCCTGTCTATGAACTTAATTTAAAGTGTAGGTTTACATCGTGCTTTGTTTCGAGTAGCAGAAGTCATGAATATGGTTGTATATGTCACTCGCTCGCTTCTTATTGTTTCGCTGCCTTCTCAATTATATAATGCATGTTTTCTTCAGCGCTTTTTTTAGGTCTTCCTGGTTTTCTATGTACTGCGTGATTACGTGGGAGGGTGATGATGTCACACGAAACTCCCCACGGCGTTGAAGCTCATCTCCATTACAGTAAATGGAGAAAACTGCTTCCAGTTATGACCATTACACGTAGAATTTCGATATAAAACCTGCCCAACTTTTGTAAGAAGCTGTAAGGAATGAACCTGCCAAATTTCAGCCTTCCACCCACACGGGAAGTTGGAGAATTAGTGATGAGTCAGTGAGTGAGTGAGTGAGGGCTTTGCCTTTTATTAGTATAGATTATATAAATACACTTTAATATAAGATATAAGACTTCCATGCATCTAGTTATGTAGGAGTTTGGTGCAAAAAGGTTTTTAAAGGGATAAGGGAAGGGGTTGGGGAATCAGCTTTGGTATCTGAATCAGTCAATCAACTGATATGAAATCAGTTATCAGTATCAGTCTTAAAAAACCTGAACTGAGCATCAGTATTGAGTAGCTTTGGAGCAAAATTATCAAAAAAAATTATATTTATATAATTTATATACAGTATTTTATATATAATTTTATATATATATATATAATATAATAACAATAATAATAATATTTCATATATAATATAATTTATATATAATTGCTACTTACTTTTGTTTGAGCCTCTGTCGGCCGTCCATCTATCTTTGCAAATCCATCAAACAGAGTCTTGTAGAGAATATTTTTACGAGTGTTGGCATCTTCAGATGGGAGGTACGTTAGCACTGTGCTCTTATGCTTGTGGTACATGCTTAAAATTAGTCTTACTGCTGAATCACGAACCTCTGATGCACTGTGTTCTAGTGCTCCTGTAGCACACTAATGATAATAATAAAAACAAGGAAAAAAAACACAAAGAATCCAAATAAATATGACACTAGGAATTTAAAGTGCATTTTAAAGGCATGTGACCATTATCTTTATATCCATGAATAAATGCAACTGAGTTACTGCATGCTGGTGCAAAACTTGTTGACCTGCATCTTTAGACCCAAACTAAATTATGATGACCACCTGTTAGTTAGTATGCGAGCACCTGTAAATGCTAAGAAAATTTCTAGAGATGAGTATACTTTAAGTGCTCCTGCAATAGCAATGTACTGATAATCAAAATGTTTGGAAGAATAGATATCTTTGTAAACACGAATTCAGAACCTTTTGAGTTTTTTATTTAAAAACTTAAAAATTCAAGATGATGGGCATAAACAATATCCATAGACAAAACAATACTTAGGAAGAAAATTAAAGAGTATTTGGACTGTAATTATTTCCCTGTGAATGAAAAGAATACAAGTATATTTTATTAAAAAGATGGTGTAAAAAATGTTAAGTAAAGCTAATAATTCAGCACTGAACTTTAACTAATAATAAATTATCACTGATTTATGCATGCATGCACAAAAGGGTAATTCAAAGGAACAGATGAGCATATCGTCCCATTACATTTCTTCATCCAGTCATTAATCCAGTCAGGTTCCACTGTATATATAGTCAAAAATTAAACTTTTTCCAAATGCCACATTATACAGATTACAGGGAAGAGTTTATGAGAAACATAACAAAGCCTCTTAATTCAGTTTAGGGTAAAACAGGGTCTATCCTTGCAGCACTATCCTCCAACCATCCTTCTGCTGATACCAGCATAGGTGAGACATCCCCACCCACAATTACAGCAGCCCAGGTGAGCAGAGAGCTGAAAAGACTTTGTGCCAGCAAAGCAGCGGGTCCAGATGGTGTATCGCCACAATTGCTGAAGGCCTGTGCGTTGGAACTGTGGAGTCCTCTACAGCGCATCTTCAACCTGAGCCTGGAACAGGGGAGAGTCCCGAGGCTTTGGAAAACATCTTGTATCACCCCTGTCCCAAAGGTATCACGTCCTAGTGAGCTGAATGACTTCCGGCCTGTTGCTCTGACGTCACATCTGATGAAGACCATGGAGCGGCTGCTGCTTCACCACCTGAGGCCACAGGTCCGTCACGCCCTAGACCCTCTGCAGTTCGCATACCAGGAGAAGGTGGGAGCGGAGGATGCCATCATCTATATGCTTCATCGATCCCTCTCCCACCTGGACAGAGGCAGTGGTGCTGTAAGAATTATGTTTTTGGACTTCTCTAGCGCCTTCAACACCATCCAACCTCTGCTCCTTAGGGAGAAGCTGACTGAGATGGGAGTAGATTCACACCTTGTGGCATGGATTGTGGACTATCTTACAGACAGACCTCAATATGTGCGTCTTGGGAACTGCAGGTCTGACATCGTGTGCAGCAATACAGGGGCGCCGCAGGGGACTGTACTTTCTCCGGTCCTGTTCAGTCTATATACATCAGACTTCCAATATGACTCGGAGTCCTGCCACGCGCAAAAGTTCGCTGATGACACTGCTATTGTGGGCTGCATCAGGAGTGGGCAGGAGGAGGAGTACAGAAAGTTAATCAAAGACTTTGTTAAATGGTGCGACTCAAACCACTTACACCTTAACACCAGCAAGACCAAGGAGCTGGTGGTGGATTTTAGGAGGCCCAGGCCCCTCATAGACCCTGTGATCATCAGAGGTGACTGTGTGCAGAGGGTGCATACCTATAAATATCTGGGAGTGCAGCTGGATGACAAATTGGACTGGACTGCCAAAACTGATGCTCTATGTAAGAAAGCTCAGAGCAGAATATACTTTCTGAGAAGGTTGGCATCCTTCAACATCTGCAGTAAGATGCTGCAGATGTTCTACCAGACGGTTGTGGCGAGTGCCCTCTTTTACGCGGTGGTGTGCTGGGGTGGCAGCATAAAGATGAAAGACGCCTCACGCCTGGACAAACTTGTTAAGAAGGCAGGCTCCATTGTAGGATTAAAGTTGGACAGTTTAACAGAGCAGAGCGACGGGCACTAAGCAAACTCCTGTCAATCATGAAGAATCCACTGCATCCACTTAACAGTGTCATCTCCAGACAGAGGAGTAGCTTTAGTGACAGACTTTTGTCACTGTCCTGTTCCACTGACAGACTAAAGAGATCGTTCCTCCCCCACACTATGCGACTCTTCAATTCTACCCGGGGGAGTAAATGCGAACATTAATTTTATTTTAATTCTTTTCATTTTTATTACTATTTAATTTAATATTGTTTCTTTGTATCAGTATATTGCTGCTGGATTATGTGAATTTCCCCTTGGGATTAATAAAGTATCTATCTATCTATCTATCTATCTATCTATCTATCTATCTAGAGTCACACCTTTTTCATGCTGACTGACTTTTATTTCACGTTATCTTAAATTACAATGAAAATTAGCATTTTTGCAGACATAAAACTACAGAAAAAGATTTTCAATAAAACAAGCAACCAATGGAAATGACCTCAATATAATACTGAACTATAACACAGCCACTGTCAGATTCCACACACTGTCAATAATTTTCATTTTTTTAAATACAGTAATCCCTCGCTATATCGCACTTCGACTTTCGTGGCTTCACTCCATCGCGGATTTTAAATGTAAGCATATCTAAATATATATCACGGATTTTCGCTGGTTCGCGGATTTCTGCGGACAATGGGTCTTTTAATTTATGGTATATGCTTCTTCAGTTTGTTTGCCCAGTTGATTTCATACAAGGGACGCTATTGGCGGATGGCTTAGAAGCTACCCAATCAGAGCATGTATTACATATTAACTAAAACTCCTCAATGATATAAGATATGCTTCCCACCCGGTGCTTGATTGTTTGCTTTTCTCGTTCTCTCTCACCCTCTCTGACATTCTCTGTGCCTGACGTAGGGGGTGTGAGCAGAGGGGCTGTTTGCACAGAGTCTGTTTGTCTAGAGGATACGGACACTCCTCTACAAAATGCCGCTTTATCGCGGTGCATCAGCATACTTAAAAGCATGTATTGATTTTTTGATTGTTTGCTTTTCTTTATATATAAAGTAGTTTATCAGGGCTTAAAATATATAAAAATAACCATACAAACATATGGTTTCTACTTTGCGGATTTGCACCTATTGCGGGGGGGTCTGGAACGCAACCCCCGCGATCGAGGAGGGATTACTGTATTCATATTTTCCATACAGTTTATCAAATACCATTTACACATAGTTTGGGTCAAGAATATGTAATTACAGATAATCATGGGCACAAACTGAATACATCAGTTTTAGCAATGTTTAGCTCTATCAATTAACATAGAACTGGGTTATACCTGCATAACATTGTCCACTGTAAATCCGGAGTTATCTGTGCCAAGATCTTTCAGCAGGCGTTCTAAAAGCTCCATCTGGCTTAAAGCAAGACGGGCAGGCATTGTTGTTTTCAGGGGTTTCACCAGCTCAGTCGGGATAACCTGCAGAACTTTCACTTCCTTAAAAAGAGCCATCTCCTAAGAAAAAAGGAACACTATATAAGAAAGAGACTTCCTTAACTTAAAAATTCATTATGGGATCATCCCAGTTTTGACCAATTGATGTGAAGGTTCTCATAATCGTGAAACCATTAGACAGAAAATAATGTTTTCCAGAACTTTCTCAAAAAAATCAATTAGGCAATTTTAACATCAAAGTAAAAGCATGAAATCTTACTAACAAGATATACAGTAGATGTCACAGTTATAATACGTTTTCAGCAACTTGGTTTACTACTAAAGCATTATTTTATAGGGACAAAATGACACAATGGCGTTAAACCGTTTTATTTTTTACATCTTAATTATACAACAGTTCTTAACATCTACATGCCATACATTTCTTTTTGGTAGTAAACTAATGGGCCGTTGATTTTTTTCTAGTGTCAATTCCTCTCATGAAAAAATAATGTCAAATACCAATAAAGCACAATATTTGTGCATTTATAATAACAAAACTGCTAACACTGGCATCCCATTCTGTGACTAATCCTGCCTTACAGCTAACTCTCTCAGGAAGTATCCATAAGTGTGAAGATAAATAGATCAATATAGCTTCCTGTCTGCATCCCTCATCATTTATAATACTTCCATAACAATAATGAAAAAAATAAAGGACTATACAGTCATTGTGTATATAATTTCTAAATGTATGTGCCATTCCCCGTCCCCCTAACACTTTGGAGACAGTACGTGTGTGAAGCATATCCTGAAAAATATATCTACTTATATATATATATATATATATATATCTACATATATATATATATATATATATATATATATATATATATATATATATATATATACACATATACATATATATATACATATACACACACACATATCTATACTAATAAAAGGCAAAGCCCTCACTCACTCACTCACTCACTCACTCACTGACTCATCACTAATTCTCCAACTTCCCGTGTGGGTGGAAGGCTGAAATTTGGCAGGTTGATTCCTTACAGCTTCCTTACAAAAGTTGGGCAGGTTTTATATCGAAATTCTACGCGTAATGGTCATAACTGGAAGCAGTTTTCTCCATTTACTGTAATGGAGATGAGCTTCAACGCCGTGGGGAGTTTCGTGTGACATCATCACGCCTCCCACGTAATCACGCAGTACATAGAAAACCAGGAAGACCTCAAAAAAGCGCTCAAGAAAACATGCATTATATAATTGATAAGGCAGCGAAACAATAATAAGCGAGTTCTGCTACTTCGGAAACAAAGCACGATGTAAACCTACACTTTAAATTAAGTTCATAGACAGGCTGCGCTGGCGTTTGTAATTTAGTGCCTGCCCATATAAGGCCATCCGTCAGCGGCAATCCAATAGCAAACTGCCACGGGTAAATATTCACGGGTGAAGGACTGTGCTTATGGAGAGGAAGATGAGATGGTCAGGGTGGTGTTTGACACAAACTCAGCGAAACTGCCAGAGAAAGTTTTAAGTGCCAGGACTAAGGTAACATTAAATAAAGCTATGGACATAGCACGAGATGGCACCAGCACAGCTGGGAACCTTCGATGCAAGTACACCGAGTGGCTCACGTGAACTGATGCAGTGCACAGATAAAAAGCAAGAGTTCCAAAGAGCTGAACAAAACCAATTACACAATTGAAAAGGCAGCAAAAATATGAAGCGTCTGATAAGCATATTCATAAATGCAGCTACTGTGGAAACAAAGCACACGGTGGAAAAAGTGAATGTCCCGCTAAAGGAAGACAGCGTAAAAAAAAACCCGTGCATGCAGTTTGTCACATCACAGATAAAAAGGAAGACGAGCTGTTTATTGATGCAGTAAGGAACTAATCGATGAATGAAACCTCTTATCTTTACAACGATTGACAAACACGGAATGTAACTTGAACACATCCTACAAATACGAGCCTGATTGAAAGAAATAATGATAATCAAATCCTTGATGACAGCAACATTCAATAACACTCACAAAACAATTACTGTATATTGACAATCATGTTACGTTATTTTTAAAATGTTCCCTTTTCTTTTTCATAACTTCTACTTCTCCACTGCGATACACGGGTATATATATAAATGTATATCTATAGCCCGATCTACAATACATACTTTAGCATAGACAAGCGGTGGCGCAATTGTAGAGTCTTCGCCTCTAACGCCGACATTCGAGGTTCGATTCCCGAGAGGGATGTACTGACTATGTACGCGCTACCGATTCATTTTACCTTCCCATCTCCTTGGTTTGGGACGTATGAAAAATATTAGGTTAACGCAGAATCATGTTACGCTATTTTTAAAATTTTCCCTTTCTTAGCACAAGCACAGTTGAGAAGCTTCGATGCATGTACTCCATAACGCGTTAAAAATAACGATTTAATCACACTTTCAATTCCAAGCAAACGGGAACTTTTGTCAATGCATGATTTCCTGGTACATCCATTACACTGATGCACACATCACAGCTACAAAAATGTTAGAGTCGGAATAAAGCGCGCTCCTACGACTGATCATTTCGACTACCCAAGGAAAGCCTTGATAAAAGCATGGTTTTGTGCACACTGAAAAGCAAGCAAAATTAGATGCATTACAGAAAGCGGACTTTGTGGCTCTTACTGGGGATCATTGGACTTCCGTGACCGTTAGTAATTCTAAATACATCTAATTACAAAATGTTCAATGATCACACTGTTTTAGCCTAATGTACAAAATAATTTTGGCTAATGTTACTCAGAGTTTAAAGAGTAAGCTGGTCAAATTACCTTTTATGTTTCTGACTTATTTTTTTAAGAAGAAAACTGCACTTTATGGTGAAATTTTGGTTATTATTATTTAAAGACAATACTATTCTGAAAATGTACTTAAAGTACTTAAACTACCACTTTATTTTTAAGTCTGCCCAATTTTAACCAGGGATGATATTTTTGTTTCTGTTTTGAATTCAAATGCAGTTTAAAAGCTTTTTTCAGAAATTAAAACAGCTTCAGTTTACAATATTCATGTCCATGTCTATTATTTGATTCTGTCCCACTAAAACCGTTTTAAATTAAAAAAAAAACATTTGCGATTTGGGGCAAATTTACGTGTGCGATTACATACGATTAATCAAGATTAATTCTTACACAGCCTCTAATTAATTGGATTAATTTTTTTAATCGAGTCCACCCCTAATATATATATGTAGATATATATATGTAGATTTGTATATATATGTGTATATACAGTATATATATAGATATGTATATGTTGTATATACAGCATGTATATATGTGTGTGTGTATATATACAGTATGTTTATATGTATATATATGTTTATATATGTGTCTGTGTGTGTATATATATATATATATATATATATATATATATATATATATATATATATATATATATATATATATAGCAACACTCATGACAATTACAAAACAATTACATTGTCAATCATGTTACGCTATTATTAAAATGTTTCCTTTTCTTTTTACTTCTCCTGCCAATCGCAGCTATTTTGCTATATATATATATATATATATATATATATATATATATATAAATAGATAGATATGACAACAACACTCATATCAATGACAAAACAATTACATTAACAATCATCTTACGTTATTTTTAAAATGTTTGCTTTTCTTTTTCATAACTTCTTTAACACACTACTTCTCCACTGCGAAGCGCGGGTATTCTGCTAGTATATTATAATACAGGAACTAATCACTTCGTTTGTGGACACCATTTTTATATCGTCTTTATGAATTGTTATTATTTGTGCAAGAGTTATTTTACTGATATTGAAAAGAAGTAAACACAAACACGCCAATCAATCCCATAGAAGTGCGCTCCACGTCGCCCTCTCCCAGCCCTCCTCGCTAGACTCCAGCGCTGAGCTGTTCGCCGCCAGGCGCGTTCTGACAGAGAAGTTTTATTTATTCGTCCACATGACTGTCGCGGAAACTGCCACATTATAACTTTTTTAATTGGCAGTACTTGATTGTAGAAGAGATGAAGAAAACAGCTTTGCGTCTTTCTACTTTTTATCTGCGCTGAGCTGTAAACAATGTGAAGGCGACACCACCTTCACTCATGAGTGGTCGTGAGAACAAAGTGGACGCTTGGAGGCACGGAATGTCGGGCTGCTCTGCCGGGTCGAGAGCTTTGCAGTTTCAGGCAGCATCCTCTCTTCTCACACTGTTTGTGACACTTGGAGTGCCCCGTCGGATCCTGGGAGAGTGGAAATCATTGCGAATGAGTGTGATTGGCGCCATCGAAGCAAAATTCTCTTTGTAAATTGCGCTTCACGACTACTTACTGTCCCTTAAGGTGAGTTCAGGTCACTAAAACCCTGTAACATTCAAGGTTGCTTTTGTGATGAATTCTTTTAAGAAGATGGAGGGTTTACATCTAAGAAGATGTACCAACCTCTTCATGTTAAGTTTTGGGAATTGTTTGGACCTTCTGCCCGTTAAGCACAGAAGGGCAGCGTCCACATTTCTCAGAATAATTTTTCTCTTAAATCACAGGCACGTAGTGCAAGATTGTCAGGCAGAAATTTGCAGGATCGCATAGAAAATGTAATTTCTATACCACAGCGGTCATGTAGCGCCTTTCACAAGGGATCTGCTACCGAGAGATGTTCCAAATACATTAAAGCTGCTGTTAGTGCTACTTACCTGTTGTGTTATATCGCCTTTAAAATGTACTTTACCCGAAAGCACTCCAGTACTGCTCAATGTATCTTTACTTCTTACATGTTAATGTTTTACTGTTTAATAATTTATATACTACATTTTATTTTTTTCCCTTGCACTCAGTGAGCGAAGCCACTGGGTAATCAGCTAGTATATACATATACACACACACATATATATATATATATATACATATACACACACATATATATATGTATGTGTGTGTATATGTATATATATATATATATATACAGTCATGTGAAAACATTAGGACACCCTTTGAAAGCATGTGGTTTTTTGTAACATTTTTAATAAATGGTTATTTCATCTCCGTTTCAACAATACAGAGAGATTAAAGTAATCCAACTAAACAAAGAAAACTGAAGAAAAGTCTTTTCAAGATCTTCTGTAAATGTCATTCTACAAAAATGCCTATTCTAACTGAGGAAAAAGATAGGACACCCTTGCCCCTAATAGCGAGTGTTACCTCCTTTGGCTGAAATAACTGCAGTGAGACGGTTCTTGTAGCCATCTACCAGTCTTCGACATCGGTCTGAGGAAATTTTACCCCACTCCTCAATGCAGAACTTTTTCAGCTGTGAGATGTTTGAGGGTTTCTTGCACGTACAGCCCTTTTCAAGTCACCCCACAGCATCTCAATGGGATTCAAATCTGGACTTTGACTTGGCCATTCCAGGACTCTCCATTTCTTCTTTTCAGCCAATCTTTGGTTGATTTACTAGTATGTTTTGGGTCATTGTCATGTTGCATGGTCCAGTTCCGCTTCAGCTTTAATTTTCTAACTGATGGTCTCACATGTTCTTCAAGCACCTTCTGATACACAGTAGAATTCATCGTGGATTCTATGATGGTGAGCTGACCAGGTCCTGCTGCAGCAAAGCAGCCCCAAACCATGACACTTCCACCTCCATGCTTCACAGTTGGTATGAGGTTCTTTTCTTGGAATGCTGTGTTTGGTTTACGCCAAACATGTCCTCTGCTGTTGTGTCCAAATAATTCAATTTTGGACTCATCTGTCCAAAGAACATTATTCCAGAAGTCCTGGTCTTTGTCAACTTTATCTCTGGCAAATGTCAGTCTGGCCTCGATGTTTCTCTTGGAAAGCAAAGGTTTCCTCCTTGCACACCTCCCATGCAAGTTAAACTTGTACAGTCTCTTTCTGATTGTAGAGACATGTACTTCTACATCAACAGTAGCCAGAGCCTGCTGTAGTTCTCGAGATGACACTTTAGGGTTTTTGGAGACCTCTTTTAGCATCTTGCGGTCTGCTCTTGGGGTGAACTTGCTGGGGCGACCAGTCCTGGGCATGTTGGCAGTTGTTTTGAAAGCCCTCCACTTGTAGACTATCTTCGGACAGTGGAATGGCTGATTTCAAAATCTTTTGAGATCTTTTTAAATCCCTTCCCAGACTCATAGGCTGCTACAATCTTTTTTCTGAAGTCCTCTGACAGCTCTTTTGTTCTCACCATGGTGCTCACTCTCACTTCAACAGTCAGGAGCACACCAAACTAAATGTCTGAGGTTTAAATAGGGCAAGCCTCATTCAACATGCAGAGTAACGATCTACTAATTATGTGCACCTGGTGTGATATACCTGTGTGAGATCTGAGCCAATTTAAGAGGGAATACATGTGAGTGTGTCCTATCTTTTTCCTCAGTTAGAATAGGCATTTTTGTAGAATGACATTTACAGAAGATCTTGAAAGACTTTTCTTCAGTTTTCTTTGTTTAGTTGGATTACTTTAATCTCTCTGTATTGTTGAAACGGAGATGAAATAACCATTTATTAAAAATGTTACAAAAAACCACATGCTTTCAAAGGGTGTCCTAATGTTTTCACATGACTGTATATATATATATATATATATATATATATATATATATATATATATATATATATATATATATATATATACTAATAAAAGGCAAAGCCCTCACTCACTCACTCACTCACTCATTCACTCATTCACTTACTCACTCACTCATCACTAATTCTCCAACTTCCCGTGTGGGTGGAAGGCTGAAATTTGGCAGGTTCATTCCTTACAGCTTCCTTACAAAAGTTGGGCAGGTTTTATATCGAAATTCTACGCGTAATGGTCATAACTGGAAGCAGTTTTTCCATTTACTGTAATGGAGATGAGCTTGAACGCCGTGGGGAGTTTCGTGTGACATCATCACGCCTTCCACGTAATCACGCAGTACATAGAAAACCAGGAAGACCTCCAAAAAGCGCTGAAGAAAACATGCATTATATAATTGAGAAGGCAGCGAAACAATAAGAAGCGAAGCGAGTGACATATACAACCATATTCATGAGTTCTGCTACTGAAACAAAGCACGATGTAAACCTACACTTTAAATTAAGTTCATAGACAGGCTGCGCTGGCGCTTGTAATTTAGTGCCTGCCCATATAAGGCCGTCCGTCAGCGCAATCCAATAGCAAACTCCCACTAAATATTCACGGGTTAAGGACTGTGCTTATGCAGAGGAAGATGAGATGGTCAGGGTGGTGTTTGGCACAAACTCAGCGAAACTGCAGAGAAAGTTTTAAGTGCCAGGACTAAGGTAACATTAAATACAGCCATGGACATAGCACGAGATGGCACCAGCACAGCTGGGAACCTTCGATGCATGTACACCGAGCGGCTCACGGAACTGACGCAGTGCACAGATAAAAGCAACAGTTCCAAAGAGCGCTGAACAAAACCGAATTACACAATTGAAAAGGCAGCAAAAATATGAAGCGCCTGATACATACAAGCATATTCATAAATGCAGCTACTGTGGAAACAAAGCACACGGTGGAAAAAGTCAATGTCCCGCTAAAGGAAGACAGTGTAAAAAACCCGTGCATGCAGTGTGTCAGGTCTCAGATAAAGAAGAAGACGAGCTGTTTATTGATGCAGTAAGAAACGAATCGATGAATGAAACCTGTCATCTTTACAACGATTGACAAACACGGAATGTAACTTGAACACAACACATCCTACAAATACAAACCTGATTGAAAGAAATAATGATAATCAAATCATTGATGACAGCAACACTCAGTAACACTCACAAAACAAATACTGTATATTGACAGTCATGTTACGCTATTTTTAAAATGTTCCCTTTTCTTTTCTAGCTTTTTAACACACTACTTCTCTATGATACGCTGGTATATATATATATGTATATATATATCCCGATCTACATACTCGAATAATGGAAACTTTATTCGCCATCAATGATTGTTTTGGTAAAGCCATACTCAGTGTATTCATTAGATGAACGGTAAAAAGTAAGAGCGAGGGAGGATGACTTATTGAGGCATGCAGGCTGTAGTGCGCCAACTCTATCTGAATTGCGCGATCACATTTGAAAAATATATCTTTTCAAGTTCTATTTAGTCCATATGTGTCAAACTCAAGGGCAGGGCCACATCCGCCCGGCGTAATTATATCCAGCCCGCGAGATCATTTTATATACTGTATTATTGTTATTAATGGCCCGGTATATGAAGCGCTGGTAACACAATAAACTACAGATCCCATAATGCAGCGCTTCAGCTGCCTTGCCAACACTTACCGCTAATCAAGTCTAGCTTATGATGCTGCAAGTTATTGCGGCTAGCTCACACGATGCTGAAGAGAAAAGTTGATTCTGAAAATAGAGCCTTTAAAAACCGATGGGAGGCTGAGTATATGTTTACTGAACCCGTGTGTCTCATTTGTGGAGCTAATGTGGCTGTAATTACAGAATTTAATCTAAGACGGCACTATGAGACAAAACATCAGGGAGTTCTGTGTTGTGGAGATTCTCAGGATGGATTGCAGGTGCTCATCAGTGAGGCTGAAAGACCTGAATGCAATGCAGAAGATACAGAAAGCAGAAGAATTAAATAAGAATCTGACACTTCAGCGGACGTTTTTACCCGTGCACAATCACAAAGTGATTTCAAGTGAAGTTGCTTTTATGGGAGACACAAATGCACCAGTGCAACTTTCCCTGTTGCCAAGTAATGTTAAACCAAGTCGTCACTACGGTGTTCCCAAATACGCACTTTGCTGATAAACCGAGCGCACTGAGTTTGCACGGCGCTTTGGTGACTTTGAAGAACAAAAAAAGTCCGTCTACATGCGGCTCGAACCTTGTGCATGTTTGGTAGCACATATCTGTGTGAGAAGCTCTTCTCAGTGATAAAGACTAACAAAACAGCACACAGGAGTCGCCTCACTGATGAGCACCTGCAATCCATCCTGAGAATCTCCACAACACAGAACCTCACACCAAACAGAAACGAACCTGTTGCCAAAAATAGATGCCAGGCGTCCAGCTCTAAAATGACATATGAGCAAAGACAACTTAATGATTTGATTTGTTATTGCTGAAAGGAACACATTTTATTTATATTTCCAGGTTTTGTTATGCAGCATGTTCATATTTGAATTTGTATAATTTTGAAAGGATATATTTTTATGGAGAGCAAAATCTTTTGGGATATTTAAAATCTAAGTTTATTTTTTATATAAATTTACATAAGAGTAAAGAAATTTGAATGTTTGTTCTTTTAAGTTATTTAAGGTTTGAGTTGATTTATTCACGAATAATATTCCTGTCTGTTTTACCATTCCTACCAAAGATATTTCTGTCGACTAAATAAAAATTCCTTCTATTTAAAATTTAAATAGAACTTGAACAAATACGATAGTTCATAATATCCACGCAGACTTGCACGTAAGAGCGGAGTTATCCGTTTTAACAAGCAGCGTATTGCACTGATACTGAAATAGCTGTGTGTGTATATATGTAGATATGTATGTATATGTATATATATGTTTATATATGTGTGTGTGTGTATATATATATATATGTGTGTGTGTATGTGTGTGTGTGTATATATGTATATGTGTATATATGTAGATATATATATGTATGTATATATGTGTATGTGTATATATGTATATATATATATATATATGTTTATGTGTGTTTGTGTAAATATATATATATATATATATATATATTTATATATATATATATATATATATATATGACAGCAACACTCATCACTCACAACAGTGACAAAACAATTACATTGACAATCATGTTACGTTATTTTCAAAATGTTTCCTTTTCTTTTCATTGCTTCTTCAACACACTACTTCTCTGCTAAGCGCTGGTATTTTGCTAGTATATATATATATATATATATATATATATATATAGTAGCTTAGATTCTGCTGTACTCTTAACATATATCTTGGGAGTTTGTAGGAAAGGAAATGAGAACCTTATTAAAATAAAGTGTTTACATAATTTGGCTACCTTGAGACTTTCTAGGCATTACTGCACTCAATACATAGGCAAAATTAGCAGTACCAATTTGGCCAGAGTAACTGAATAATACTCAAATGTGGGCCTAAATAGTGAAGGTAAGATCCTCATTACCCAAGTTACCAATTTGGACCCAAAACATGTACTCAGCCTTCAGCAGCATGTTTGGTGAAGATGATAAGAAGAAACTTGTCAGTGGTATTTCTATAGTTGAAAATGTTGCAATTTGCAATTACTTAAACCCAGCAATACAAGTAACATGTTTCCTTGGAAATTGTGTATCTGACATCACTGCTGTATTAGGCTGATTCGTCATGCAATGCTGTGATTTCTTTTCAAAAATATTAAATATTAAAAAAGGGATTCACATTGAAGTATATAAAATAAATATTTAGACATGATTACATAGCAAAGCTGTACAGTAGACTATAATAGACTTTTATATTAATTGATGGTTGGGGACCTAGTGTGCATTTAAGGACAGCCATTATACACAATTTGAATGAATTCTAGGAATGGCATTGATTTACATCTAGATGGAGCATGACGAGTAAAGTGGTGAATGACAACATTTGCCTTTGTGAGCAGCACTTTCTGTTTGTAACAGGAAGGATTTCTGGGAAAACTAGGATGGTATAAAAACCTGCATGGGAAATGCTTTTGAGAATCTCTCAAATTGGCATTATGGATCCATGCCTCAATATAGCAGTTAAAACACAGTTTGCTACTGTCACTAATCTAACAGCGTTTTCCATTATTCATGTGGATTACACTCAGTGACGTCAATGTCTAGAAGGTTTTTTTACTTTAAAACAGAAGTAATCCCTGCAGCAAAGCAAGATACAGTCAGTTGCAAAAGGATGTCAAAGAACACTCAACACTCCTCATATTTATAAGAAAACGTGCAAGTCCATAGAGCACAGCTAAAAGTTTTCTGTCGATTGGGACAGAAGTTCCCATTTGCAAGCATCTCATGTCTCAGTGTTTATGTGCGACAACAATGCTATATCAGAGAAAAACTCTATTTATACAATCAATGCCATTCCAATAGTGTTTGACAGAGTAAAATTGTACAATTAGTACAATAATTTCAGTCCAGCCTTTAATACTATTACATTTTTTGAGAATTTATGAGAATTATAGTATGTTGGGATTTCAGTCACTATTCTTACTTTGTTCAGTTCATTCTCATTGTTTTTAGATTGTACAGAAATGTTAAGGTAGTATTCCATCATAATGGTTTACAATTATGGAGTCTCACAGTGTTCAGTGCTGGATCTGTTAGTATTTTGACACCATATGTTGATCTGAGAAATATAGTTTGAAAATATTTATTTTCAATTTTATATGAATAATACTTGGATGAACTGATTGACAATAATGATGTGCTAGCATGTGAGAATGCTGCAGACAGTAACAAGGGAATAAACGGGAACCACTTCAGGATCAAGCAAGTTCTGCACTGTTTAGTAAATCACTCCCTTGGTTTATAAACCCATGCTGCAAAGTCTGTTGCAGTAGTATGTTACTTTATGTGATTTTAACATTATACAGGTCATTTCATCACATGCACTATATAATGTAAGCACTGTAACCTGTCAATGCTCTACTGTATAATACAGTGCCACTGTTCCTCCGTGTGGTCATATACTTCCAGTTGTGCTTCAGAGCATGTATTTAGTACATCAGGGATTATTTGAAGCTCATCAAAAGCATTCAGCGGCGTCACGGAAGAGCATGTTGACATACTAGTCTTTCTTGCAAAAAAAATCATACATTGCAAAGATATTGTAAATTATTTGCACAAAATGCAATTTGCACTCTGGTTTTAAATAAAACCTTTAAGTGTGTTACGGGTCTGTTTGTGTATTGCTTTTCTGATCAACCATTTACAAAATGCCACATTAATATTCCTTTTATTTAATTTTCATTCAACATTTGTTTTCATATTTTTATGTAAACTGTTTACAACGGATTGCAACACTTACTCAATTGATATTTAATGGCATTTGTAACATTGTACTACCTCAGTAACAGTATTTGGTTTCATCAATGTTAAAAAAACTGTTAACTGGATTTAAACATATTTTTAAACGTTTACATAACTTTACTCTTATTTTTTACAAAAGATTGCACTACTTGACATACCGTATTTGCATTTATTGACTAAATTTGTATTTGTTCTAATCAATACTAAGATTATAATGTGTACTTAATTGCAATTTATTTAAAAACATTTTTATTAAATTCAATTATATACTGTATTGGGTATCAAAAATGGTATTGAGTTTCAATATCTTTCTTAGTATTGTATTGAAGTTTAAAATTTTGGTTTAATGACAACCCTATTATCTACACTTAATCATGTAGCAAGGCACAGTAATAATGCATTCATGAAACCATTTCCAAGTGGCACTGCACACTGAGAAAGTGCATAGTCAGTCCCATGTTTAGATGCTGAGGAATGACATCGAAGCCTTCCTACTGATTTTAAAGCACACATTCTTTCTCTGTTCTTGACAGGAGAGGGCCAGAAGGTCTATTAGGATCTTGATGAGTGAATGGTGTCTCAGTGAAGAAGAACGAGATCCTCACTCGTATGGCATCACATCAGATCTGAGTGCAAATGAATGCCTTTTCAACACTGACAAGCCAGCCTGTGCCTAGGCATTTGATTGATGATGATGGGAGCTGGTGTAAGGGCTTCAATCCGTGGAGAACTCCAACAAGCATGGATGGTCTTGTGCAACAATCTCTTTCTCTCGCTGAAAAATGAGCATGGTAGGTAAGAAGGACCTCCTTGAAAAATATGGAGAGCCTTGTAGAGGTCCTCAAGCGGCATCAGGTCACCTTCCGGAAGGAGCAACAAGATGGCAAAAGTAGGCCACAATGGAACAGCTCTGGTAAACCAGAGCCACACCTGCACTGTTACAAGTGTGGGGAGGTGGTCCACATACTGTTGATCTGCCCAAAGCTGAAAGACCTGATGGGACTGTGATTGACAAAGGGTACTGTGTATTGTCATTCACTAACTCACTGTCTGGCTATTTAACAGGTGTGATGAACAGATTTAAGATGGTTGCCCTCATTGTTTCTGTGAGCAACTCTACCATTTACTGCTTTATTCTCCTATAACATTATAATAAAAAATGGACAAGTCTTAACTGAATCCATGGACAGAGGTATGTTTACCACACTACTGTTTGCACTAGTTTGTTGCCCACTTCATTGAAAGATCAGCACCTCTACCTGAACTGAGGCAAAAGTGTGCTCTCAACCATGTGGTACAGACTTTTATGGCCAGCAAGACCTCCAAGACCTGAAAAGTGCCCTCATTTCCACCTCCATGATGGTTGCCCCTAACTTCTCTGAACTTTTTATCCTTCAGATTGACACATCTGACACCAGCTTGGGCATCATGCTGAGCCAGATCGTCGACAGGGCAGGACACCCCATCAGATATGTAATGGCTGAGCATGAGACCATAGCAATTAAATTGGCAATTACCAACCTGCAATACTACCAGTATTGGGCAAGGCAGCAGGTTTACCCTGGTGACAGACCATGCCTCCCTTTAGAGGATGGTCACCCACAAAAAGGCAACCCATGGGTGACTTGCTGATTTCTGGAACTATAGCCCTACAAATTTAAAGTGCTACATAGCAAAGGAACACTTCGTGCCAATGGTGTGATGCTCTCTACCAGGTACATGACCTTGTGGTGTGTGGGGTATCTTGTGCCACGTGTGTTGAGGGACAGTGTCTTGGGGGATCAGAGCCAGATGACATAACAAGGGAAGATTGTGAGACAGTGCATGTATTAATTGTTCTTTCTTTTCCAGCTCAAAAGTGAAGTCCTATGAAGAGTACTGAAGACTCCCCTTCTAGCACCAAATTCATACAAGTACCGTGACAGCCAGAATGCACCACTCAATTTTGAACCCACAGCTGTTAGAGCTATAGTATATCAGCCCACAGAAGCACTATAGAAATTACCTAAAATTAAGTGGTGATAGGCAACACTTTCATTTTGGTTTTTTTTTGGTTTTTTATTTTATTAGCTTTGCAGCTAATAAACAAGGACATTAGGGAGACCCAACACTTCATAAATTTTATGTCATTTTCTAACAAAAGGCTACTGTACATTTTGTTGCACATTGTTTTTCTTATTTTTATATATAATTTAAAGTTCATTTATATCCACATCAACTACCTTGACAAAGTTATGCCTAGAGGGAGGAACATGTGCTTAAAAATAAGCAGATGGATGAGGCAGGAATCATAATCAAACACCATGTCATAGTGAAAACCAAAATTTACAATAATGCTAAAAATACAAGACCAACACATAATTCTTACTTGTAGTAGACAATGGGGTTGCACTATTCTGTAATCAGTAACCATTTCAGATGTTTATCATACCTTCTCCCGCACTCCCGTTATTAATTCTGACCATGCCTTCAAAACTGCCACCTCCAACATACATAAATTCAGTACAGTGATGCTGTAACTTTACACATTAGTTTTTGTGAAGGTGCTTGCATTCCAACAAAAACAATTGTGAAGTTTAGTAATGATAAGCCTTGGTTCACCCCAGAGCTCTGACGACTGTGCCAGGACAAAGAGTGTCCTTTCAGATGGAAGGAATACAGGAAAGCCAAGTATATCTTGGAGAAAGGGATCAAAGGTGCAAAAAGAAAGTACTCAGATAAGCTGTAGAAGTAACTGTCTGTAAATGACAGCACATCACTCTGGAGAGGCCTTAAACAGGTCACTAACTACAAGAAACAAACAACAAACAGTTCTGCTGATTCCAGTCTGGCTAATCAGTTACATCAGTTTTACCATTACTTTGAATGGTACATAAATGTACCTGATGGCCTCACTTTTAAACTCCTCTACTTCTCAGCTTCCCCCTCCTGCTATCACTTCATCTGCAGCTTATTGAAAAGGTAAAATATTAGAAAAGCTGCAGGCCCGGACCTTATTTCCCCTTCCATACTCAGGCACTGTGCAAAGTGCAGACCAGTTGTCTACAGTGTTTGCAGACATTTTCAATCAATCTCTGGATCTGGGCACTGTTCCTGCCTGCTTGAAGAACCCCGCCATTATTCCAGTAGCAAAAAAATCAAAGGTCACACGTCTAAATGACTACAGACCAGTAGATTTAATATCTGTGGTAATTAAGACCTTTGAATGCCTTATTCTGAATTATCTCAAGAATGTTACAAAAGACTTCCTATACCCATTAGAGTTTGCATTAAGAGCCAGCCAGTCTGTGAATGAAGTGAATTTAGGTCTGAGCTTTATACCAACACCTTGATAAGCCAGGGGCATATGTGAGGATTTTGTTTGTGGACTTTAGCTCTGCTTTAAGTATAATCCTAGAGCTCCTAGATAAGAAACTCACCTAGTTCAACCTGCCTAGTTCAATCTGCAATTGGATCTCAGACTTTCTTATAGATAGGAAACAGTATATGCATTTGGGCATGCACATGTCTGACCCATTAGCCCTTAGTACTGGTGCACCACAGGGATATGTCCTTTCCTCAATACTCTTCTCATTTTAAACAAATGACCTCTGTACCTTTGGCATTCATCTGTCAAACAAATTAAATTTGCAGATGACACAACACTAATAGGGCTCATCTAAAACAATAATGAGTCCAAATACAAACAAGAGGTTGAAAATCTGACTTGACTAATTTGAACCTTAACATTCAAAAAAATCAGGAGATGATAATAGATTTCACACAACAGTCACCTGCTCACCTACCACTTGCTATAAAAGACTCAACCATTGGGTGTCACACACATGTGTATGGCAGGCAGCTAAAGTGCTCAAACGAGTGTAATTCCACGCCAGACCAGGGGGTGGCAGACTGCACAGATCCTTTCTTTCCACTGCAGACCAGTTTCAGAAATTTCCGCCTGGCCCTGGTGATGTCACTTCCAGTCCAGAAGATGTCACTACCGGCCGCGACTCTGATGACATCACTTCCTCTGCCTTACGTTAGAACCACCATCTTCACCTTACCAAGTCAGTTCTGTTTTGGACTCCAGTCTGTACACTACTGTACAATCTGTTTACCAATTTTGCAGCCGGGCTTCAGGTATACAGGAGGCTGCCCCAAACCTCTTTGTGTCTCTTTTGACATGAAAAACAGAATCATTCAAGTTTCTGGGCACTGTGCTGTTATAAAATGTTAAGTGTGACAATAACATCACATGCATTATTAAGAAAGCCCATTAGAGAAAGTTCTTTTTGAGTCAGCTGAGAAAATTCAATCTCCCTCAAGCAATGTTGGTCAAATTCTACACAGCCATCATCGAGTCCATTCTGACCTCATCTGTAACTGTCTGGTTTGGCTAAGGCAGGGGTCTCCAACCTTTTTTTCCCCGAGAGCTACTTTTAGAAAATGAAAATGGCAGAGAGCTACTCATGTTTTCTAATGTTTATTCTCTTAGCTTATTTCAACCCAAACAAACTGAATAAGCTTTATTTGTCTGAACATTTACAAAATGTTGGTGTCCACAACTCACATTTTGCATTAAAACATCACAAAAAATATTTAGTTCACCTGCAAATGCATTTTGTATGGTTGTATGCATTTTCTAGTGTATCTCACACTATTGAATTAAAACATGAATGCTGTCAAAACAAAACAATGCAATTACAAATACACAGATATTAGTTACTCATTTGTCGTTTTGTTACATGTCACTGTTTCACTTCACAAGAGTATTCACATGTCTAGTTGCATCTGTGATGTGTTTTTTAGTTAGTCAGATTACTGGCACTGCATGGCGTCAACAAGAGAGGCAGGTGTATGGTGGAGTGTAGCCACTTAGGTTCACTCTTATGGAGACATTTACACGTTCATCTGTCAGTTTTGTTCTGAACTTTGATTTCATGACATTCATGTCAGAAAAGGCAGACTCACAGAGGTACTGTATGTAGACCTAAACAAAGCAGACATTTTAAGAGCTGCTTGGTGAGGATTCTTATAGTTATCTGGCTCTACTAAGATCCAGAAATGCTGAGAATGCTGTTGAGACTGCACATTAATTTGGGTTAATTAATATTTAATATATCAAATTCAATGTCTGTCTGTCTGTTTGTCTGCTTTAAACGAGAGAACTACTTAACGGATTTAGATCAGGCTTTTTTTCTATAATTTCCTTGAATATAATTGATTTTGTGACTTCTCTCATTTCGCTATGTATCATAGTTCGCTTGCGGTACATATTTCTTTGTGTGAATCCAAGAAACATGCAACGGGCCGGGGGCAGGGGCCTTCCTCACTCACTCACCAGCTTTGGGGCGTGTTCCTTAACTCCGCTTAGCTAGCAAACGAGAGAACAATTGAATTCAACTTTGTTTGATATTTAAAATGTGTTACTTAAGTGTATGCCACATTGAAAAGATAGATTGCAGTTCAGATTGTGATATGATTTTTTGGAAAGATCGCCTACCCCTAATTTGACTAATCAAGTTTTCAAATTTATGTAGGATTCGTTAACCCTTTGGTAAGCTACTTGGAAAGGGGTTGCGAGCTACCGGTAGCTCACAAGCGGTGTTGGAGACCCTGGGCTAAGGACAATCTGCAATGTATCATCAAAACCTGTGAAAGGATCATGGGCTGTAACTTACCACACATTGAAGTCCTGTATGAGTCCAGGGTAAGAAAGAGGACTGCAAAGATCATTGCTGATCCAACTCACCCAGGGCATCACTTGTTCCAAAGACTTCCCTCCAGCAAATGTCATCGTGTAGTGAAAGTTAAAACAACCCATTACTTAGATTTTATCCATGTACAGTTATTCTTAAAATAAGCTCTGAGCCTCTATTCAGTATCTATATATACCAGCATACTAAACTACCTGGACATTTTAATCTTAGTATTTCTTTAATTTTTTTTTGTATAGCCCTTGAATGCTGTATCATATTTTATCATTTTATATTCTATCCCTAAATTGCTCAAAGTAATACTGAAATTTTAAATAATAGGAAAAAGAAAACAAATAAAGCTTTAAAGGGCAAGGAAGTAAATTTAATCATTTTGCACTTTAAATCAATAATGATGTGCAAAAAGCAATTGTAAATATCTACATTACAAAAAACATATATATTATATAAGTAAAGTGATATAATGCATAATGAACCTGCACAGTGGAGAAGTTTCAAAGAAAATTTAAAGGAGAATGGAGAAGGACGTCATGATTATAGCTATCTAAAATATATTCACACCCATGTAAAGATGATTGATGGTACCACATTCCTATTCCGATATACTTAGTCTGGATTTTTCTTGTCTTTTGTGTCTGAAATCTGAGGCAGGAGGGAGAATTTTGGACAGTGGAATGCAGAAGCAGTTTTAGTCAGAGGTTGGATGATGGAAGCCATTTTGAATATTGCTGAAAGACAGATTCTCTTTTCAAAGTGGAGAATGCAGTTCTAAATGAGGACTGCTGGAGTATGTGCTAAAATGGAGCTTTACTGTAGCTTCAGCCTGGAAAACTTCCTCCTGTCTCTCTAATTCTGTCTTCTTTTTCTTTCTTTGGCTCATTCATATTTGGTTTTTGACTCATTCAGAGATGGATCAGATACAAATGAAAAGTTTGTGCAGAGAAGAAAGGAAAGTAAGTAAAGAGGAAAGTTGGACTTGTTTAAAAATGGTGGGGTTTCGTGATGAATAAATGATTATTTCTGAAAATTATATAGATATGCACTTTTTTGATGTGTAGGGCATCTCAAGAGATGACTCAATATTCTAGAAAATGATTTGCTCTTAGATTAACATATTTGGGAAATTTAAGTTTCACGCTTACTCTCGTGTCCATACATTTTACACTGCCATTGGAAGCAGCTAAAAAGATTTTTTTTGTTATTTATATATAATTCTCCACTTAATAGCACTTTAAGTAAATATTCTGAGTATTTTCTTACATTAGCAGAACAGTACAATTAACACCAAATAATATTAGTCTTTTTCCTGTAATATTGCATCATTTTCAGATCAAAACTTGAGCAAATAGCAAGAATTGGTGTCTTTTAGGAAACATGGGAACTATACAAATATGATTGGTTTTCACTCTAGAATGTGATTACAGGTCAGTCTTTAATATTACTAAACCTTAAAAGGATCTGGCTAGGAACATTCTAAGAAAGCATCAATAATCTGTATGTATGTGCATGTGCATCATGAATTTGTAAAAGCTCTAATTGTACTTTGTCTGTAAACTTGTTACAGTGCATAAAGCCTGTAATTTAACAAGCATTATATGATAACAAATTGAATAAACTGAGTGCATGTTAATGACTCCCATTAAAAAACAAAAACGTTGCCAGATTGTTTCTAAATTACCTATGTAAGTGACTAGGGGGTTGGTAAGTACTGTATACTGAAGCAACTTGGGAACAATAGATCTGAATTATTTGTTTTTGTAGTTAGTGTAGCATTTTAAAGCCATTCCTGATGAAGTACTTAGGAAAGGCTTCTGGTATTTCAAATGGCCCCTTTAAAAAGTGTAAGTGAAGTTAGTGGCTTTATATCAAGTAAGCAAAAGAGAAAGCATCTTTAGAAAAATGTTAACATACTGTAGAAGAGGAAGCTCTAAAGACAGCTGACAGTGATGACCAATCAGAAATAGAACAAGTGAAGATGGGTATTAAATAGGACAAGTTGACTGGCCTGTGAAAATCTGGGAGTTCCAAAGGAGTGGCTGGAAGACATTGTTGAGGATACAGTGGCCTGGGCTATCCAGCTTAACAAAGCTGCAGGCTAACTCTCATTAGTAGTATGAAAACTAAAAGGAATTGCAATGAACAAAATTACAATATACCAATACCTCGTCATGATATGATAATGTCATGTTTTTGTGTTTATAATTAAGTGCTGCAATTAATTGCTGCTATATATAGACACGTATTACCTTTTTGTGTGACAGAAGTTAAAATCAACATCATATTCCTAAATTTAAACATGTGTCAGTCTTAACAAATAAGAAAAACCCTTGAGTTCAAAAACCTTAAATTTAAACTGGAAATACAGTACTGTATAAAGTTATGGTACTTACACACACACACACACACACACACACACACACACACACACACTCTAGTTCTTGAAAAATGAGGCCTTATGTTTGTAGAAACAATTTTAATCATTAATTGAGATTCCAATGCTCTATATTCAAACATTCTTTGAATATGTAAAAACATCCATTTAAATTCGGGATTGGGGTTTCACAAATGTATCGCTGTTCATACCTTTAATTTAAAATTTAAGTGAAAAGCAATTTGTGTGGAAAAAGTTAAAGTCGCATCACACCCTAAATTTTAAAACATGTCAGTCCTTATAGGCGCTATTATTATAACTTATTATTTGGAGTAAATGAGACATTAAACCACAGAAAACAAGGGTAAGGATCAGGCGGTGAACGTTAAAACCGAAAAGGGTAGAAAACCAAACATGATTGAGGAAAACAGGCAAAGTCAAAAAACCTATACTTTTTGAATTAACTGCATTTATTTTAAAAATCAGCTAATATCATTTCCTTTTTAATTGTAGAATTTACAAAAGATACACATTTGCCTCCTGTTCTTGTATGGCATTAATTACATCATGAGCTACCATTTGTGCAATGCTCCCTAAGTAATGGCAGTACTGTTCCTATTGACCAGCATGCCAATCTGGAAGAATCAGGCATACATGACAACATAAAGAAAAATTCAGGCAATAACCAAACATGATTGTTTTCAAAATAAGATTCAAACAGAAGTAAAAGTTTAATACTTTAAAAACTTGCCCTTTTATCAGTTAGATATAATTATCCAGTATAAATTAAAAGCAGGAAAAAAATAGTGCAAATTTAAAAAAATGTTGTTACATATTTACATAGTGGTTACTAAAAACACAATCTTGTTTCTGGTTTATTTTTTCTTATATTCTAAAGTTAAATAAGGAAACTTGAGAATATCACATTGTTTCCTGTTCCTGTGTAATCACCTGCTTCCTTTTTAAAGGAAAGCCATACAGGCCTGCTAATTGTGAATTATTTCCATCATAATGTTTTTTGCATGTTCTAGGCAATAAATAATATAATAATAAAGCAAAAAGAAATTAATTTGGTGCTTAACTTAAAATGGTATAAAATTATAATGTTCATGTCCTTTGGCTTTATGACTACTGGTTAAAAGACTGTCATGTAATTAGCATTTTATTACACTTTGTATTCCATTACTACTTTTAAGATGCCAAAACTAAAAAAGCCATCTGTCAAATTTTTTTTCTTTTGGAATGGAGTCAAAGAAAAGTGATCTTTGTTTAATGCATTAATAAAATACCCTTTTAACTAATTCCCTGCAAAAAGCAACCCTAGAGAAAGAAAGCTGCCAACTGGAATCAACATTTGCTCGCAGTATTAAAAGCTCTAATGATGGATTTAAGTTCAAATTACAATTTGCATACAATGAACAGCTTTGTTTACAAAAGATTCTGAAAGTTTATATTGTTCTTATTCACAAACGTACTGATGATGTATTGAAGGGTATACCTGATGTTTAGATGACTTCTGAAAGATTAATTTGTTAATGACAGCAACATCAATGTAAAAATTGGAATTAATGCAGATGTGATTATTTCAATAATTGACTGTATACTTTTCTAATTTAAAAGAAATCAAGAATTTCATATGAAATGAGAAAACTAACACAACTAAGAATGCCACATTTTTAAATTGTTT